>NW_013541457.1:723387-823955 GCF_000499545.2 Eimeria tenella
GGGCAAAGCCTCTCTGTGCGCGCTGTCTCTGTTGTCCATGCTGCTTCTGGCCTGCAGGGTCCCCAAGCGCCGAAAAAGTATCGCAGCGCATCCGTTTAAGGACTGTCTCGACAAACGGCGCCTCGCTGTCGAGAGTTATCGCACTCCAAACCTATGATCCAAAATAACAGCTGTTCGGAACTCATAATTACCAGAGCAATAGCGGCAACAGCAATCCCAGCGTAATTTGCAAATAATCAACTGTAGCCAGGAACTGGCAGCACCTCACCTCTCCGTAGGCACCCCCCCCTAAACGCCCAAAAACTCGGTAGCGGGAACCGGAACCACTGCTGCTACTCCTGCTGTTCCTGCTGCTGTCCTGTGGTGACGGCAGGGATGGCCAGTGAAACCAAAATGGCAAGGCACGAAGAATTCTGCACAAGCGCACACGTGTTTCTTTCGCGTTGCGTTTGACTGTCAATATGAGAGTATACTTCTACAAATGGGGCGACGTTTCATTGAGCAACTACATGGGGCAGTCATTTTGCATCCTTCTATCCCCGTCTCTGTTTGTGCTTTGTCCCCCATCCTCTACCCTCGCCTTTGGCTAGTGCCCTGAAACACCGAAGCCTCCTACATGGAAGGATCAATGCAGAAACCCTGGGATTTGACCGCTGCCTGCCGGGAGACGACCACATCGAAGCGTACAGAGACTACCGCTGCTGCAAGAGCTGCTCCTGTTGCTCCTGTTGTAGCTTTTGCTGCCCCTTTGTCAGGAGGGAGAAGCAGCGGTCTAGAACGAGGTTCAGAAGAAAGGTAGGGTGGCTCGCTCGTCCGGCTCCAAGAACCATTGGTTTGTTTCCACGTGGTCGACTGGTCAAGACCGCCATTGTCGTAGCAGCTGCTTCTGGTGGCAGGAGCAACAGATTCATGCGCAGAAGCAGCATCAGATGGCTTCAGATGTATCTGCAGCTGCCCGCCTGTAGAGCCACTGTCCTCAGGAACACCAGAGAAAGCCCATGATGTAGGATGTAGCTGTTCAAGCAAGAGGTACTTACCCTCGACAAGAGAGCCCCTACCCACAATCTTTTCCTCACCGAAGTTGCTGACAAGCTGTACTGTCTCTGCGCGTATGTCAGCCACACTTCGATTGGAGGAAGGCAAGCCCAGCTCCAGTACGTCCGGAAAGTCATGTGATGAGCGAGGGACCTCACTATTTGCCATCTTCGCGCTGCTGCTGCAGGAATGGGCAGCAGTAGGATGAGAGAATGAACCATCTGGAGAACAGTGACTGTTGCTGATACAGCTAGCACTGCAGACAGTATAGGCGACGGCAAGCATCCAGATGCTGAAAGGCAAGGCGTTGAGACGTGACATTGCATCGTAAGTAGTCATTCTCAGTCCTACTAAGGAAGTGGAGGCGCTTAGAAGGCCGAAAAGGAAAAGCTAGAAATATGAGTGAACCGCTGCATTGCAGACCGAAAGAAAATGCTGCAGACGGCGGCATCACGAGGCCCTGGCATGCAGCAACACCCCCCGCGAACGGAGACAATATCGCAGGCGGTGCGACAATGAAGAAACGACCCTGGCCTGTTCTTGCACGAAGAAGGTTTTCCAGCTCCAGCACGCCTAATGTGTTATATGCAGCCCTCGCTAGTACGCTTTTAGACAAAGTGGTACACCGGAGAGGCTCAAGCGAAGAACTATCCTTGAAATAGACTCTGTAGAGTTAGTCTTGCATTTTTTGGGTAAAACAAGGCTTGAGCTTCTGTGGGTTAATCTGCTCACACAGCGGTTTCCCAGCCTCCACCCCAAGAGTAGCTGGAAACCGCCCTGTCTTGATAACTCCACGGTTCTTCGGGCCTTCAGAATAAAGGGATTGCGTTTAATATTGCACTTGAACTTAGTAAATAGCATGCTGCCGGGAGCAATTTTCTTCCATGGCTGTAGGGGTCCTCAAGGGGCGATTTGTACTTGGTGTGTCACCATGGCATCGGCAGGAGCGAGCGGCATGATGTTCCGTATGTGTTCGCTTCAGGGACTATGGTCCATACATTGGACAGAATTTGCATAAATGACGGCAAATTCATATAGACTGAAGAAAGCAAGAGATCGTCTCCTTCTTCTTTCACTGAGATGTGCCACTGGCTTCCCAAATAGTGAAGCGGTTCAGGGCTCTACAGTCCAGTTTGAAAGAAGTTTCCTACCAGTTTCATAATATCCCGCTAGAAGTTTTCTCGTGTAAAAGCTCATTTGCTACTTGTATGTATGACGTGCAGCCCGGTGGATAACCGCAAAGTGCCCTTGGCCTGACGTTCAGGTTTCCACCGCAAGTTTAAATCTACAGCATTCTTCAGGTCCCGTGACTTCAAGGTATTTTGACAGGTTGACTCCCAAACATTGGCAGCCTACGAGTTATGACTAAAGGCGCGTTAAAGAAGTGACGACGTGGAGATTTACGCTGAAGGTTCCACAGCTGCTGTCGAGGGTCTCTAGTCCTGACCCGCTTCAACCGGTCTTTGTATGTGCACTACCGCCTTGTCGAACTTGGGAGGCCTGTATCTAGCAATTAAAGCTTCAGCTTGTGACTGTGTGCTTAAAGACTCATAGCGATCGCCCGTGAGCACCTTTGGCCCGACTACGAGATATTTGTGTAGAAGTCGGCTTATATTTGCCCTCTCATTCGCCATTTTCCCACCGAATCTTCAGGATGCGGCCCAGAGGCATCGTTTGTAACATGTGTGGGGGGGAATTCTTCGCTCGGTCACTTCCCATACACCAGAAAACGTGTGCAGAGAAGCAAAAGAGCATTCGCTTAACATGTCAGCACTGCGGGCAGGAGGTGCTTAAGCTTGAGCTAGATCAGCACCTTTCGCGCTGCCCAAAGGCCCCCAAGGTTGCGACGCAGTCCCAGGCGCCGGGGTCCAGCAAGGCCTCAAGTGGGCCCATCAGCACAGCTTTCGACGAACAAGGGAGGCTACAGTGTGCGGTCTGCGGTCGCTGGTTTAACGCAGATAGGATCGCGACACATCAAAACATCTGTTCGCGCATCTCCACGCACAAACGTCAAACATTTGACTCATTTAAGCAAAGGAAGTTTGACCCTCTGATACAGAAGGCCGAGCCACGACCGGACTCGCCCTGTTGGTGCAGTGTCTCAGCTGCACGTTCGTATTACACCACCTCTAACCCTTCAGCGCAATGCGGCCGCACCTTAAAGGAAACATCACAGAGATCCAAGGCAGCAAGCACCAAGGGAGGGCACGCCGCTACTGGGCTTACAACATCTCCGCAAGCACGAGGGTCAGTAAGGCCAGCGGGGCAGCGGCCGCCTGCAGTCATGCACGTCGAACAAGCATCGACGGTGCGTCGGGAACCCTGTCCTGCCAACCGTGGTGGCCTCTCAGGGTTGCCTGCGGGCTCCGGTGGTGCTACCACAGGGCCTATGAACACTAGTGGTGTCAGCAGGATAGGAGGGGCACGCCCGGCTGCCACTGCTCTGACTACTGCTTCTGGAAGCAGCAGGGTAAAGGAACCTGTGGGAGTTCAGGGGAGGAAAATCAGGGGCTCAGGGAACGTTACCAAGGGGCAAGATCCGCCAAGGCAGTCCCCAGGAAGGAGGGGACGGGAGGTAGCACCTTTGGGGCGACCGGGCCTTACAGGGCCTTCCAGAGGCCTTGGCGGGATCTCGACGTCCAATGTTTGCAGTCCAGACAACGCCTTTGCGTACCCGAGCTACCCTTCATGAGTTAGTTTCAAGAAAATCACATCTATCGTGGTCTTTCGGACCGCATGTGTTTTATGGGCTTATGTAATCATCTGCATTTCTGTGTGTGCGCCGTTGAATTGGTTGCTTTGACCACTTTTCCTTTCTTTGTGTTGGTGTTAAAACGTGTTTAAAGGCTGTGCTTTGAGAGATCTGAACAAGATGCCTGTAGTACCCCACTGCTTCTGAAGGAAATTTGCATTGAGTCCGTCAGTTACGTCACCAACTAACTCACTGGCCAGGTGCTGCAGCAGATATACGGAGAAATTGAAGGCCAGGCTGTAGTCAGGTACCTAGACACCGCACATCAATGTAGCAGCGGTGTTTTGCTTCTGGGTGGCCTCACAAAAGCAGGAACCTGCAGCTTGGGCGGTGCCTTCCACAGTTAGAGCAACTGACAGAAACAAACACCGTCGACAGCGACGGAGAGACGTAGTCTTTCCCTTCGTAGCGTTTATGTGCGCACGTATACGTGGAGCAAGCAGCAGCAACCAAAGCACCAGAACCAATGGGACCCTTCATGCATGCTTCTGCCACATTCATTGGCTTCAAGCTGACTTCCCTTGGCTGCATGTGTGTATGCGCCTATGGGATTACGTGTTACATGTGCTCGCTTCTGTTGTTCATCACGAAAGTTTTGGTTCTCCATCCTTCAGATACGCGTAGGCGTGTACAAAGAATGCAGCTGCTGCGTTTAGAGCCCTAGTAGGGTTCCAGCAGCCCCGCCGGAAACGAGGCAACGTTGGTGCCCTTCTGCACTGTTTCCCCGTCTCTAAGATACGTCACACGGCACTTCATGAGAAGTGGCTTTGGTTCATTTTGCGGGCTCGTAGCTGCTACTGACACTGCTGGGCAAGAGGTGACACGCAGGCGCTGCTGCACTGGAGGGGCCCCCGGAAGCACTGTTGAGTCTGTCGGGGGGTCCAACTGCAGCTGGAGGTACTTGGGTACAGCAGCTTCAAACCGAAACTGCAGCAGCGGCTTGCTGCTTGGGCTTGCTGTGAACTCGGCAACAATCTCACAGGCTGCCGAGGGCAGCCGACGGCACTTCAAAACAACGCGCAAGCCTTCTTCATCCAGCACCTGCACTGCAAACACACCATCACGTCCCCGTGCTGCTGAATCCGGGGTATTTTCTGCATTCAAAGCCAATGCTAGTGGATCAGTAGCGCCTCCTGCAGCTGCCGTAGTTTGTGGGCTGGGAGGGCTCAACGCAGACTCCAGCAGAGAAGCAAGCGGCTCGCCGGAATTCACCGAGGGTGGCGAGACCGCTGCAGAGCTTGATGATGCTGATGGCGGATTCACAAGGTCAATAAGACCCGCAAAAGGGTCTGTGGTGACTGTTGGTGGAGCAACGGTTCCTGTTGCCCCGCTAGAGTGCTGGGAACTTGGTTGTACCGCTCCAGGCGAAGACAGAGATGCCCCTCCTAAAAGGTCGGCAAGTAGATCCAAGCCGCCGTTGCTGCTGCTGCTGTCTGCTGCGCCGCTGCTGCCAGAAAGAAACTGAAGCGCCTCCTTTTGGGAAGGGGGCGGGGAGGCGGCAAGGCCTAAAAGGTCGTCGAGCTCGAGTAGTTGCGCTGCAGCGACACTCCACGCCAGTACATGTGAAGCCATTGGACATGAATAAGACAGCAAATGCCGGAGTGTACAGAGACTGCTCAGGCGGGCAAAAAGTAGAGACAGGGGGGGCAAAGCTAAGCAAGTACGGAGGGAGAGAGATGTACATTAATAACAGAGGACAGATGACTAGACGGAAACCACCGCATGTAGTACCACAAAGAAGAGACAAAGTGGCAGTCCAGCTCTGCCAACGAGAAAAGGGAAGAATAGGGAATAGCGAAGAGTAGTTAAACGCACACACCTCCCCCAGTGCCGTTGACAGCCTGCGCTTTGTTTGCTGTCAAGGGACCTGAAGTGGGTAGGCCTCTCTCTCCTGTAGGGGACAAATCCGAGGGAAGATCTGCTAGGTCGAAGCAGACCTCCCCTACTGGTTTCTCCCGATGCTGCTGCTGCTGCTGCAGCGGCATCCGCTCAAAGATTGCCCCAATGTCCGCCGGCTGCCACTCCGTGGACTCCAGCAGTGACACGAACTCCAAGCTGCGTTGCTGCACCTCCAGCAACCTGCTGCTCGTGAAGTTCCGCAGCAAGCTTAGCAGCCTACTCCTCTGTCGCAACACGAGACAAGGCCACCGCCGGAAACAGCAGCACGTGAGACGCAGAATGGCAGGTAAGAAGCAGCTTAAAGATGAACTGACATATTCGCAAGCAAAAAAGAATAGACGTGCGCATGCAGGAAGGAAGAACACACGGGGAGACCGATTAGGCGACGGGGAGAAACGGATAGACGAAGAGACCCGGAGATGAAACGACCAGACACTGACAAAGGCAAGCGCATACAGGGAAAAGACAGGCACAGCAGTAGGCACAGAGACAGATACGGAAAGACCCAATACGGAGAAACAGGCCAGAAGGAAGACAACAGCCTGGAGAAAGCAAACAACAAAAGGAAGACAAAGCCAAACGCCAACCTGGTCTGGCAATCTTGTGGTGAGTTTAGCGAGGCAAGTCATCAGCGCCTCCGTGATAGATGACAACGCAGGTGCCGTCGTTGCTGTTGCCGCAGCAGCAACAGCTATTGCTGCTGCATTCCCTCCTTTCTTGCCTTGCCCTTCCTGAAGCGCCTGGCTAATCGCTGCCAGTGTGTCCACGACCTCTTCAGCAGTAAGAGATAGCGCAGCGGCCGATGGATCATCGGAGGACCCCGAAGGGACCCCCAATAGGTGTTCCTTATCTGCAGCTAGCAAATGCGCTTTGTCCTTGGCCACCAGCAAATCGCCAAACTCACCCACGCAGTACAGCGCCGTCTGAAGGGGAAACCAACACACCTCATGCCCTGGAAACTGAACAGGTACTTCTATAAAAAAAAGGCACTAGCCGCATGAGGTGCACCAACAAACAGCATATGCACCTGAAGACATCGGGTTAGTAATATATAAGGTTCCTTTGGATTTCGGCAATTTTAGAGTTTCGGGCAAGTCAGCGTCTACTGCTTGACGTGTACCTTGGCGAGCACGGGGCTGTTGGCGCTGCCCTCTCGAAGACAGAAGAAAAGCTTGTGGACAGCATAGCTCTGAAGCTCAGGGGTCCGAAGGACTACCGAGAGCAACTCATTGCCTGCCGATTCCTCTACATACTGGCCTACAAGAAGAACAACATTAAGAAAAACAGTACCCTCTTTTCCGTCCATTCCTGTCACCACCTTTCTTTGCGCTTGACTCAGTCTGTATTGTACACCATATTATCTTTTTCTATCTCTGCCACTCCCACTGTTTAATTCAGCTTTCTACGCAGTCTTGCTCCTGCTCTGTCCATCTGATTATTGCCGCTTTATATTGCGGTCTCGCGGTTTGTCTGCTGTTATTCTCGTTGCTACTCTAAGATGTTTATGGCCTCTGAAATTAGTCAGTCAGCCCAGCAAATCAAATAAGCACATTTAATGTACCTGCGAGACACAGGAGCTTCAGAGTGGCGTCGAACTGCCAGCGTCGCGTGGGCGCATGTGTCTCGGTCGCCATGGCCAATCTGGCAGCTGCGAAGGGCTTCAACTCCTTGTCGCAGATTAGCAGGAATGAAAGCAATTCACGACCTAAAACGCGAATATTTTGGGGAGAGAGTAAAGCTATCAACACCTCCAAAGCCCGCCGACGGATTGACGTGTCACAATCCTGAGATACATGGACAGACAAGCTATGGCTGCAGCTCCTGCTGCCCTCTGCCATCGCTGTCACACAGTTTCAAACGCCCTCCCCCAAGGCGGTCTCCCCCACCCGTTGGCCCTCTGACTTGTATCTGATGGTCTACGCGGCCTCTAACGCCTTTGTCGGGAAATTTAAGTCTGGCTAACCTTCAGGCACTCTAGAAGAGTGTCACGGTGTCTGGTGACTGCGTTGCTGTCTGTTCTGAGGAGCTGGTAAAGTGTTTCTAGGGCGACGTATTTCAGATTTTGTTCACGAGAAGACAAAAACCGTCCGAGAATGTTTAAAGCCAACACACGCAAGCCTGAGGTACAACGGACACAGCAGAAACCAAGCCACATGAATTGACTCTACCTGGATGGCACCCTCTTTAATGGTCTCGAACAGAGTGGCAGCAACAAAAAGAGAGGCGGAGACATCATCTCACGGAAAGAAAAAGGAGCGCAGGCTATTTCGAACAGGATAGAGGTCCTCGTAAATATGCAAAGTATACAAAATGGAGCACAAAATAAAAAGGACGAAAGAAGACGGTATGCCGCGTAAGCTCACCAGAAAAATAAGTGGGAGAGACAAAGCAAAAGAACAAAAAGGCAATGGGAAACACGACAACAGATTCAAAGAACAAGGCTTGAGGCGCGGAGCTCAGGACTGTGGGCTGACGCAGCTGACCTTGGTCTGTGTCGAGAGAGACGATTGCACGCACGCATTCGTACAGCACGCAATTCCCCGCGTTCTTAGATCCGTCAGTGTTGGTGGCAACATGCGCCAACAAATCAGTCACGGCTGCAGTCGCTGTTGCATCCCCCTGATATCACCCAGACAACGAACAAGACTTCCTGCCACCGCGATGCACTAGCAAAAGCTATTACATTGCCATGAGTAGGCAATGGAGAAACGACACCAGCAGGAGCCGCAGCAGTACTGTTTGCCGTCGCGGCAGCAACTGTATAGATGCCGAAAGCACCACGGTGAAACAACGCAGCAGCAACTCTTTGAATCTTGCAAGCAGTATGTGAGTCTGCAAAAGGTGCGCCACCAGCCCATTCAGGAATAGGTGGCTCTCTGGGTTTGCAGCGTACTTCCGCCAACAGGGCAACGGCCCTAAGAAGCCTGGATTGAAGAAGAGGATCTACAATACCGGCAATGTCATATTCGGCACTTTGTGGGTGGCTCGCTGAGCTGCAGGTCCTGAGGGCCTTGGCAAGGGGCTGCAGCAGCTGCTGGCGACACTCCACTCTGCGGTCTGGCTGTGTCTCGAGTACGGCGAACAGCAGCGCGCAGGCTCCAAGTAGTACCCCATGACTCCTGTCAGTGGCGAGTACTGGAAGCGTTGAGGCGAAGCAAGACACAGCCTCATCTCCCAAACGGCGAACACACTTTGCTGCAGCTACTGCCGCCTTCTTGCGAATGAAGGGGTTGCTGCAGCTCAGGAGACTCTCCACCTCCGGCAGCAGGGCACGGCAGACCTCTCGGGGGGAGCCATTGGCCAATGCAGACAGTGCCAAGCTGCTGATGTACTGATTTGTGTGCTGCAGATCTTGCTTTAAGGAATTTGTCGACAGCATAGACACTTCAGAGGACTCGTCCAGCAATAATGTCATACCCAAGTAACCTACACGCTTCTCTGCAAACCTACAAGCATCACGAAGAAAGGAGTGGAGAGACAAAAGTACATGTATGGCAGTCCAAAAGAAACGAAAAAAATTATGGAAATACGAAGAGACGCAGGCAGACAGACAGACAGGCAGGCGGGCAGATGCAGCAGTGGGCACCGTCTGGAACACAGAGGGTCGCACACCAGACAAGTGGCAGGGCACGTAACGAGGTGAAAAAATGCAGCACAAGTAAGCATATCGCCCTTATGAGCATACACGTGCAACAAATTTGCACAATGGATGTGTGCAGCGCCGCCAAAGAAGGCAGCGCCTATGACACTCTAGACTGTAAAAATATAAAAGGAGAGGCAGATCCCAAACGGCAGGCACGAGCTGTCCACGCCACATATGATGCACCTGTTGTTCACCTGTTGCTGGCAACAAGCTTAATACATTCCACCTGCGCGAACTGTGTGGGATAGCCTAGCATCGATATGAAGAGCACCTTCGCCACGTCGCGGTGGCGATGCTTGCTGTCACCTTCCTTCAAGCAGCATTAAAACAGGTAAAAATGTTCAACTACGGGTACAGCTGTTATGAGAACTTCAGCATTGGCTCGCACAAGCATGCACTGGTAGAAAAGTCAGAAACACAGACAGGATAAAACATGTGTCACTTATATAGAGACCCATTCTCTGGATGGCTGCGTTGCTGTCTATCTTCCTGCCCCTTTGTCTGTTCCTCCGTCTGCCTGTTGGTCAGACCTCCCCCGTTTAAACTCCCTTGCACGATGGCTGTCTCTGCCTACAATTCTATCCCCCATATATCCCTGTCTCTGTCTGCCTCTGTCCGCTCTTGTTCGTCCTGTCGGGAACCATCAGTTAACTTTTTGATACCTACTTAGCCTATTTTCAATACAGACAAGAAGGTACGCAACCGCTCATGCGAAAACTGCACAATTGCAGGCTTTATATGCTTTACAGACTCATACGTGGATGCAGATGAATGTGTACAGATGCACTTCAACATACGCATACCAAAATTATTCCGAATACATGCACGTAAGCGCAGTTGTTCGTACGAACAGTATACAACTACCTAGGTATACCTACAGGAATGCAGTTACCTTAAAATTGGTCCTTATTCTCGCGCATTCTCGCGCTACTACAGCCCTTTCCTCAGCAGCTGTGCGTGCCGCTCGAACTTGTCGGATGAATTCCCTGAGTTTGATTGACATTTTCGCCGATAGCGTTCTTCTCCTGTCCTGTCTTAGATTTCAGCTATCCTGTTTGTCTCTTCCCTAGTCTTCCCGTTAGGCTCGGCTCCACTTTTCAGCATGGGGCATCAGGTCCTGTGGCTGTTTGCGCTTCTCCCCCAATTGCTGTCTCTGCCAGAAACAGCCCGTGCCACTTGACTGTAAAGACCGTAAAAAGGAAATACGTAACGCTGGAAAGGACGACGAACCGCTATGAAGGAGACAACCAGCTTCGGCAGCCGTGTTGCCACCGTCGAAATGCGCCGGGCTTCTGCTCTCTGCCGCAGCTCGTGGTGCAGCACCAGCTACAGCTGCTGCTCCTGGCGCAATGCCGAAATTACTGTCACCTGCGGGCCGCTAGAGAGCCTTCAGGGACCCTCTGAGTGCTGCTGGCGTTGCATGTGTTGTCCTGTGTTTACCGGCGCATACGACACCTTGCCTCCCCTGCATGGGGCTCTTCTTCTGCGTACAGCGTGTTTCTATAGTTCCACTGTGTGTCTCCAGACGCAGTGAATCGAAGGAGACTCCATAGGAATGGTTCGAAAGCCCTAGAACCCCAAAAATTCGGCCGCACGGACGGGACCGTACTGGGGCCTATCCTCTTCACAGTAACAAAATTAGTTGTATAAAACTCGTGCCTTCGTTCTTCTCCTTGCTGCTGCCGTTGCTACTGCTGCTGGCTACGCTATGCATTTGGCGCAGACAGAAGTCGGTAGCACAGGGGGCAGTCGTTGCTCCTGTCTGCGCTCAGGAAGGCTTGTCGTGCTTTGTGGGCCACTTCACTTATGTATGCGGCAAATATTAGTAAAATCCCAAAAGTGCAAAAACGGAACTCGCAGTAATTGGCAACAAGGCTGCAGAAAGCCGTGAGAAGCACGACAGCTGGTAGCGCTGAGGCGTCGCCGTGGGCTTTCGCACCAAGCCTTGTCTACTTCTCCCTAATAATTTTAGATATTTTGAGTAATAGCGGTATTTTTTTCCCTTCATGTCTTCGCATTTTCCTTTGGGAAGACAAAAATGGACGCAGACTACACAGCCCGTTGTGTGCATCGGGGCTGGAATGTTGATCGCCCTAGAGTACAGTATCCTCGGCAACACCGAGGAAGCGCTGCAGTTTTCATCTGCATCTACTTCAATAGTTTGGAGCAACGTTTACATTCCGGGATCCCTGAAACCCCTCTGCGTACTGGCCAAGACCCCTCGTGCTTAGGTTGTGTCCTGTCTTTTTACGTGCCTATCGCAGCTGTAGATAGGCCGAATGCGATTTTGATTTAAATATGAGCCATATTTAGAGACATAGATTCTTGTGTCTTGCTGCACAAGTGTATGCATGGGAGATATTGTGCTTCATGGTCAGGGACGAAGTAGGATGCCAGTAAATGTGGAAGTGCTAGGAGGCTATGGAAAGAGAAAAAGCATGAACAGCTTTTGCTTCTTCACGACATTGTCCTCGAACACGACTCCAGTAGAATTAGGATTTCAGGCTCCTTCCGTACGTTCAGATCCTTTTGGCGGGTTGTCTCGTAGCTAGTAGTTGTATGTGCAAATTTTGAAAGAATGCCACAACAAAAGTAGCCTTCCGTGAGTACGCGTGTATGTGCCTTCTTCAGAAGAATCATTTGAGCAGCGAGTGCTTCAGCAGACGCTGTCAGCGGAGCCCTATGCGGCCTACGGTATGCAGGATGAAGCATTAGACGAGAGTTTTGTCTGTCGAAAGGCTCTCTACATCCCTGTTGTTGAAGGAAAGAGGTATGCTCAGTGTTTTCATAGTTTCCTAATGTTACACTAATCTTGCAGCTGTTGGATTCTTCACTTTGTGCGTGTAAATAGTAAATGCAGTCTCCTGGGAAAATGGCAATGAGCAATACAAACTGAGGTTCGGTTCCAAGAGTAGCACCTTTCAGTTGGCGTCCCGTCGTATACGACAATTCCAAATCGACGGCCCCCAAAGTGACTTCGCGACGTCATATGCTGCATAGAAAGCCGCTGGGAAATGTAAAAATTTCAGTGAAAAGTAATCCTTGCCCGGACCAATGAGCTCACGCCAAGGGCTGGCAGTGCAGGGTTGTAGCCGTCATTTCAGTCTCGCTGCCCCTTGCGGTTCCGATATTTAAGAGGTCCCGGAAGAGCATTAGATGGAGAGCTTTGAGCCTCTCTGGATGGCCACAGACAAGAGCTTCGCCGAGTTTTCAGGGAGTCTCCCCTGCTAGGTATGAAGTGGTCTTCAGTGGCATGCTGTGAGAAAGTTGTCAGAGCTTTTCTATAGAGAGAATCGTGCGCTTGCTGTCATCATTCAGGGCGCACCACGAATACTAGGAATAAAGGCTCTTCAGGGGTCGCATTAGACTACAATAGGCTGAATCACCCACCTCCTGGCTTACCTGCCAAAGAGCTCTGGCCACACGTTTATCATATGCAGCGTCGACTATACTTTCCTTTATTCGCATTAATGACTCAACTATTTATTGACATGGCTTGCAGTGATCCTCGTTATTGCGCATTTCTTGGTACACGTAAAGTCGTAAGCTTGCTTAGCACTGTGCGCTCTCCACCGGGGGTGATTCGTGCACTTCTGAATTTGATTTATGAATCACTTTATGTTCTGTATTTAGAATGAGTCAGGCTATCTTATTTCTTTTCCTGTGCAGTACGCAGTGCCCCTGAGAAATGCTAAGGCGCATGCGCGAAGTTGAAAATGCTTTCCTTGTGAGTTTTCCGTAGATGCTACTGTTAGTCTAGACGCGCTGAGTACACTTAGCTTCTTGCTGTTTCTTCTAGACGAAAATAGAGTGAAGGCCAGCCTGTCGAATCCAGGAGAGAAGCCAAGGCCTGTGCGAAGCTGCTGATGAAGTCTCCGTTTTTGCCTTTGTGCTTTCTTGGGAAATTCCTCACAGATCTGTGAATGAGAAAGGACGACGAGCCAATAAGAAGCATTGGCAACGAGGGAATCGTTGATTAATGAAAGGATGAACGAGGCCTCCCTAAGGCTAGAATGTACCTGGGTGGCTATCCTAGCCCGTGCTTCTCTGCGCCTCTCAGTCCAAGTGCTTGCTTTTGCAGTCCTTCTCGCTTGCTTGAAACAAAAATATCAGTTTCAAGTGCCTGATTCGCTATAGGAGAAACAAACTAGAGCCTTCTTCTTGCTATGTTTTGCATGCTGCCTCCAAATCAGATGGCTTTCTCTGACTTCTGGAGTAGAACAGAAGGCCTGAGTGCAAGGCATATCTAACAGCTTGTGTAATGACTTTAGCGATGGTGAAAGTCCAATTCTTGATGCTAAGCTGGCCAGTGACTCAGTGAGACTGCCTAGATTATTGCGCCACCTCAGGTGTGCAGGACGCTTCGCCAGGCAACCCAAGCGAAGGCTCCTACAGAAAGCCAGCGAAGACATAAGGATTCACATCATCAGATTGACTACCTTGGATTGGGCGCGTGCTGTGCTGACAATCGAGGGGCGTAAAAGCGACTCAGCGGTAATGCATTCGTTGCAGATAGCAAAATCACGTGGCAAGAGTCCCCGCGAAACAGCTTGCGCCGTTCCATCAGGCAACCGACCCCTAGAGGTAAATGCATTCCCTTCGGCATTGGAATTGCCCAAGGAATATTTACGCTTAGGAATCGAGTGAGCTTCCCCCAATTGTTTGCCTTTTGTCGTCCCCGATAGGCTGTAGCAGCGGACTCGCATGCTATTTGATGTAGCGGGCGCGGTAAAGCCACTCACCATTCTTGGCCGTCTGCGAGTGGAACTTTAGTCAGTTCGTGCTTTTGCAAACGTGGATGAGATAATCAGCCGGCGCGTCTGAAAGACATCTAGCTCACTCGTTATCCTTGTTGTGTTGCATGAGTGCATCATTGCACTTGCAGACGCTTTAGTGTGCCTTCTGTCAAAGGAGAGCAACCATTCTGCATTCATAGTACTTGCACAACTAGCCAACCTTGACTTCGCGACGTCCGAGCTATTACAGTGTAGAGGAGTGCACAAGCTTCTTACGACTTTAGGATCATCAAGTACTCTTGGAGTCTTATTAGCAGCTTTGCACGAATAGCAGAGCTGCTGCAGAGTTGCTGCTCGAATCAGCGTCGGTGAGCGCTGTCTTAACCTTGCAAGATGAGCAAGATTCGAGTTCATAAAAACGCCACTTATTCGCGCTAGCCCTGTTCCTGGCTAGCAGTTTGGGCTGCCTTTCAGTGTTTACTACGATGTCGTGAAGCAACGCGATGTCGATTGGCCTGAACAGCGTGAATGCTTTTACCGGCCGTGCTCCAATCACAAGCCAGTGCAAACAGTCCAACAAGCTCGCAGACTCTGCTGCCGTTTGGACTTTGCAACAGTTCCACGCTTTTGAGGGCTCGCCTCGGTTGAAGCATGCAAACCACACTATATTGCAACTACAAGCCAACTCCGAAAAGTCCTTTCACACTACTCGATGGATCGTGCTTCTGCGGGTGCTCTTATCTGCCGTGCAGCAGTATGTTTGATGCTGCAACGCGGTAGCGGGCTCTCTTCTCCGCTGCCTCACTGGGGCGTCACGTTCTAGGGTCCAAAACCCGCATCACAACGCTCAACTCATGGCTTTGCTTATTTCAATTGCTTTTACGCGTGCTGGGTACAGTCAGGTTCATCGCCTATCAAAGGAAAGCTGGAGTTTCCAAGCTCAAAGGCGCAAGAAGCAGCGGATGTGAAGAGCAACGGATGAGCTGGGGAGAGTTGGCAGGCTACTGCCTATGGAGAAGGAACTTTGCAAGAGGCACACGAATTACGCCCAGAGGCACCAGTGCTGGAAAAGCACTGCTGCTTCTGGAAAAGTGGGGGAAATGCATGTAAACAGCGGTCCAGCTGATTCCAGGGGTTTCTGCAGAAATGTCTGGGCGCGAAAATTTCACACGATGTCCAAACACCCCTACGAAAACTAGATCCTGGAGCTACATAAGTCGCGTATAAAAGCATATGTCTACGCTCTCTGGGGAAGATGGTAAGGGTTGGGGCATTTTTCTCCCCGCTGCGACTCAACTGCATATCCCTACTCCGGATGCGCCTACGGTCTCTTCAGAATATCTCGGATTCGTGGACGTGGTGCCACCTTATCTGTGCAGAAGTATTTGAATTTGCTTCGAGTTGACTTCAGCTCTGGCAGTGCCTGCTCACGCTGAGGAACTTCAGCGTGCCAGCCCACCCTGCGCAGTTGCCGTTGCATTAGAAGCGAACGGCCGCCGATGCTTCCACGAATGCGTGCAAGTCCAATATTTCCTAGTGCAAGCTTGATCAATACCTGGGAGCTAGAGGTTGGTTTCACTCATTTTAAATGAGTTCCACGCCGCATTGGGGACCTGGTAGTCGCAACAGAAGGACAGTTAATTCGGGACTAGCTGAAGGTTGGTGGCGTACACGGGGCGTTAGGGAAGCTTACAGATAGCACTGAGATGAAGCGGCCATAGTCAGTGATTTTAGCAGCAGGAATACTTAACCGTGGGCTCGCAACCCGCAGTGAATGAAGAAATGCAGCGGGGAGAGTCCCGGTTAGTCTGTGTAGACACTCCAAGGGATGCTGTTGCCTAATCATTAGTTCTGAGCAGATATTGATTTAAAGGAGCTGCAAGCTACGCACTGTGCCAGCTCGAAGTGCACCACTCTCTCATGGAACGCGACTAGCTCGTCGCAGACGAGGTATCGTTACAGCTGAGCAGCATTGCAGTGGTACGACGCTGAACGAATGCATCTGAGCACGCCGCCCGTAGACTCCTCTGTTTTCCTGAATTTTAGTCTGGTAATGCTTCACGCGGAAGGGGTGTGCTGAGAGTATTAGCATACTTGAGTAAAGTTAGTCATGTCACGCCACGGTAGTGAGAAGGAATTTGCAACTGTAGCTTCGTATTCATTATTAATGGGATGTATCTCCGCGTGACACAGCACAAACCTGGAGCTGAAGGCCTCTGCAATCTGTTGCCTGCGCGGGCCAACGTTCGATTTTAGGAATTTGTACAGTCTCGTCAATAAATGTCTTGAGCACACCAAAAATGCAAAAGATTGCTCCTGGTCTCTAAAGAAGATACGGGTTGGCATCATCCTCTCTCACTAGGGGCACGTGTATCAGACAAGGAAAAAACACTACGGCAGTGACGGATGGCTGCTCCTGGGATTTCTCCAAGATTTGCTTCATCTCCAGTATCTTCCCAGGCACTGTCTACGATAAATTAGCTGCAGCTGCCACTGCATCACGCAGCCTTGTAAGTACCTTTTGCGGGACACGAGGGTATTTGCCAGTAGATGAAGGAGTCAATCCCTGTTGTAGTCGAGGAAATGATTCCCTGTTGGGATCTTTGCACGTCGATCTGGGAACGAGAGAAGCTCGCAACTGCGCGGGAAGTATCTGTGATGCTCTCACGTGAGTACTCCACGGAAAGTAATGCTGGGAGTCCGTCGGTATTACACTGCACCGTTGAAGTAATCGCCTCTCCGTATCACCTTTCAGTGGGATGCTCTTCACAACTGTCGTCGTCTTTGTCCCTCGTTTAACATGTCCAAATTTCTCTCAAGTCTCCCATGCGCTGCTGCTGTTGATGTTGAAAGGTTCGTAGAGCAGTGCTAGCCTCCATGCTGAGGCTAGCACTGCAATGCGGACTTTGATTCAATACACGAAGGTGTCCCATCTTCTGAGGCCAACACTAGAGACAATTTTCCTCTCAAAATTCCACAGTACTGAAGGGTATGGCTCCAAGATGGCACAGTCCAGTTTTAGCTTCACAGACCCGACGAAGATCCACACACCCGGCATAGCTCTACAGACCCTACCCACTAAACAACTAGATTCTTGGTGACGAGGTTCCAGCTTTTCTGGAGTCAAGACCAGGGGCTTCTACTTCAAAGCGCTACTTGTACACAGACCCTCAAACCTCGCAAGACAGAGCACGGATGTTGTCGGGGGGTAATGTGAGGTTCGCACTCACATCTCTATCAGCCACCTCCACGCGATTGCAATACTGGAGCTAGTCTGCTAGAAACAAAAATAGAGTGCCACTGAAGGAAAAAGGACGGCGCATGCGACATTCTTCTAGTAGTCGGAGACAGCAGCACCGGGGCTGTTGCTCGTTAGTGAGCAGCGTAACCGACTCGATCTGAAGCGCCGTTGTATAATAAACAATAGCCCCAACTGTGAGTTATCGTTTCTAAAAAACTCCATGGTGACTCCAGCTGTTACCTAATTTGATGCAGCATTTCACTGCTGCGTATAACTCTTCAAACTGTTGCTGCGGCGCCGGCGACGGGTATGAGGCAACGTTTGTCACGTCACCTTTTCGCACATGAGGACTTTTTGAGTCGAAAAACATTTATTCAAGAAGACAAAGAGGTCCTAATTGTGCAGGGCTGCAGCAAGGGGGGCCCGGTCGCTGTTGCAGTTCTCTCTCGTCGTTCTTCCTGCTGGGTCGTGCAGCGAAGATGGCGGGGGCGAGCGCTGTGTTGATTCTGGACGGACGAGGCAAGGTAATTATTGGGCGAGACTACCGTGGCGATGTCTCGCTTGCTGTGAGTGATCGATTCGCCAGTAAAGTCCTTGAACAGGATGAGGCGTGTGTGACCCCGGTGTTTGAAGACGAAGGGGTTACATATTGCTGGGTGAAGCTAAAAAATGTTTACTTGCTGGCTCTAACAAGGCAAAATGC
This sequence comes from Eimeria tenella, assembly GCF_000499545.2. NCBI lineage: Eukaryota > Apicomplexa > Conoidasida > Eucoccidiorida > Eimeriidae > Eimeria > Eimeria tenella. The sequence continues at coordinate 741,397 of NW_013541457.1, forward strand.
GAATGCTATGATGCTAGTGGCGTTTCTGCACAAACTGGGCGCCGTGCTAACGAGCTATTTTCACGAACTAGCAGAGGAAAGTCTTCGCGACAACTTTGTCATCACGTACGAGTTGCTTGACGAGATGGTAGACAACGGGTACCCACAAACCACGGAGGTGAAGGTTTTGAGCGAATTCATAAAAAACCAGGCGCATCAATTGACCACGGCCGCCATCCGGCCGCCCACTGCCATGACGAATGCTGTGTCGTGGCGGTCCGAGGGCATAGTGCACAAGAAAAATGAAATATTTCTCGACGTTGTGGAAAAGCTGGACCTGCTTGTGGCGGCAAATGGAAACGTGTTGCGCTCCGAAATCCTCGGATCGCTTAAAATGAAGTCTTTTCTCTCTGGCATGCCAGAGCTGAAACTAGGATTAAATGACAAGCTGGTGCTGGAGAATTGCGGGAAATCGACGGGCAGAGGCCGCGCAATTGAGATGGAGGACGTCAAGTTTCATCAATGCGTCCGTTTAGCACGTTTCGAGAACGACAGAACCATTTCCTTCATTCCTCCCGATGGCGAGTGTGAGCTCATGTCGTACCGGCTGCACACCCAGGTAAAGCCCCTCATATGGGTCGACTGCCAAGTGGACATGGGCACTTCAGGAAGCCGTCTGGAGTACTTAGTCCGCGCAAGAAGCCAATTTAAACCCCGGTCTGTCGCTGGTGGAGTAGAAATTCGTATACCGGTTCCGGCAGATGCCGGTGCGGGGCATTTCAAGACCACCATTGGGAGCGCGAAATACGTACCGGACTTGGACTGCCTCGTGTGGAGCATCCGGCACTTTCAGGGCCAGAGAGAGTACAGCATGACGGCATCGTTCGCGCTTCCTTCCGTAGAAGACGACTCGCGACGTAATTTCATGCGCCGACCTATTCAGGTTGTTTTTGAGATACCCTACTTCACCGTCTCAGGCATTACAGTCCGCTACCTCAAGATCATCGAGAAAAGCGGATACCAGGCCTTGCCCTGGGTTCGATACATTACGCAGAATGGGGATTACCAGCTCCGCCTGACATGACAATTGCAGACTGAGCTACAACACGTAACTGGGGTACGGCGTCTACGCTGTGCGACGCCACTTGTCTATTCTGCTAAGAACTTCATATCTTTGAATATATGCACGCACGGGTGGATGAGTCTAGGGCAACTCTGCGTGGGCAGTGCTGCCGCTTGCCTCGATGTTAACGTCTGCCCCTCACCTTGTAGAGGCGCTACAGCAGACTCTTGCAGCTCTTGCTCAGCTTTACAGACGCTGTGCAGGCCTTGCTTTGTGGGGGGAGTTGGGGTGATGGTCCGCGTAGTGAAATCGTTTTGCAGTGGTACTCGCCTTCTTAGATCTCGTATTGCCTGCTGCCTGGACAGCATGTACTGTATCAGGGTTTTGCTTTTAAGAAAATGCTGTCGTCCTTAAAACATAAATTTACTGGCCGATGCTTCCATTGTTGCAACTGATGCTGCTGGATTCTACTCCTCCTTACGTACAAGCAAGGCAAACGAATGAATATAGGCTTACGCTAAAGGCGTAACATTTAGGGCTGGGCGAGGCGTTTAGGCTGCGTGTGTTCTGAGAGTCTAGTAGTTAATGTTCCCTTACGTATTTCAGCAAATGGGGTGAGCTCCATACTACTTTAGCGAGCGCTCAGAGGCCGCCCCGACGAGCTGTGGAATTCATGTGAAATGCGTGCAGGAATCGCCCATAGTTAGCTTGTTACCCGCAAACTATGGATTCACTTTCGCTGTAAAGGTGCACAACCCGGAAGCCATCAGTAACGGTTTCCAAACAGAAAGCTTGCTTAACAGGGAATAACTCCTTTGCGCAACACTACTGCTCAGTTACTGTAAATGTTTTAGGCACCATTGTGGCACAGGCGCGTCTCCACAGAAGTAACATTCTTATCCCTGTGAGTGGTCTCGGAAAGTCTGTTTAACAGCAGGTAGCAAGTAACCGTAGCAGAACAGTGAGCACTTCGTGTAAGTTTCACTCGCTCGGTGTTGCCCGGCACTTGCATGCAAACTGCTGAACTCTACAACTACTAATATCACTCAAGCGCGCACAGTGAATGCGTGACTGAAGTCATCCTGGCAGGATAGTAAGCATGCAACTTCGTGAGTCCTGCTTGGTAGTTTTGCATGGCGTACATTGGGTATATTCTTGGTTTCCGCTAAAGGGAAAAGCCTGCACGCACTGGTAACACGCATAAATAGTGAAGTCCAAAAACAAATTGAAGGTTTTTCCTTGTGTTGGCTGGCTTCTGCTCACACGTAATGCAAAATTTAAAAACTGAAGCTGAGCACGGGAAGTAACCTCGTTGTGCTTCTCCCTCGTCCCGATCGCCATATTGTAATATTGTGCGACAGCAGCGTGGCTGCATGACTCCATTCGAGGGTTTTTGGCACGAAGTTCAGCCAGTATAAGGATGTCAAAGCGCCAAGTGTACATGAATGGCTGTAAATATCCGTGGATCTATTGTTATGCACACCACGTCGACGCACACTATGGATTCAGTGAAAATTAAGTGAGCATGACGGATAGTGGATAAGTATAAATAGACGCCAAACAACCACTGTGGCAAAACGATCCCTATGAAAAGTCTCATGACCCATGAGCCCAAACATGCATCCGCTACGTAGCGCAAGGGGCGTTCATTTTGGGCACGGGTCGCGGCCGCTGCTCACCTTTCCTCCTGGGCAAGCATCGCGACTTCGATAAGGAACTTCCTATCCAGGTCGAGCTAAGCGTGAACAACGCACAATAAGTACATGCACACAGTGATTATCAAGAGCACGGCGAAACACTTGCCCCTCTGTGGCGCGGCCAGCCGCGTCATCAAATGATGTAAGGCAGATGCCGCCAGGGTCTAAGATTACTCTGCACTGGCGAAAGCAGCAGTTGTCTACAGTTGGCCCTCAGAAGGCAGACAGGGTGTGGCTTTTGGTTAAAATCCCAGCACGGGCTACCATATTATCGAGCGAATATTTAAAAGCCTGAACAAGTTCGCAAACGCGGTTGCCCTAGCGACAGCACACACCGCACTCAAACTCGAATGTGCGTGGTAAGAAAAACAGGTCACTGTCCACTCTTCGCGGCATTCGACAGCTGCCATTTCAAGGTAAGTGGAATACACACCAGAAATAGATACCGGATTCTTCGTATGCCGAATCCCTCTGCCTATACTGACTGCACTTGACAGAAGACACAAGAGAGCTGTGCTGCTTCATCACGTGGGCCTGGCACGTACAAGCTGTCGGCTCAATCCTAAGATAAAATAAAACACTAAAAGTTGTGCGGCTTGACACTGCAGCGTCGATAATTTGTGGTTCAACGAGACGCCGGTGACTTCATACTGAAGAAGGTATGTCCCGACCGACAGTTCGGCGCAAAAGTTCTGGAGATATTATGCAGAAAGCTCCTTCATAGGACACGAAAATAGTGGAATGGACTTTAGGGATTTCTTCCACAATCGCAACGGAGTGCTGCAGTTATATAACAGCCTATAACAGCCGTCCTAGCCACTCCTCCTGCCACAGTACCGTCAGCCTCCGGGCCACTACATGACAGTCAAATAGTGCAGCAGTGTCAGGAAGCACACTGGTCAAAGCGGGAATATAACCTACCATACTATGCCAATTACACCAAGGCCCGGCTCTTCGGTGATGTCTGTTGTGTTACAGCTATAATCTGAACCGAAGCCCAACACCAACGGGGTAGAAGCGACTTTTCAAGGGAAACCCTGCACATAAATGGATGATCAGAAGATCGAGGAGGTTCTACAATAGAAGCCAGAGAGAGTGGCGTGCTTTCGCAGGTTGCTGGCTTGCCTGTGGCTACGCAGCAGTAGCTGCCAGAAGGTGCTGGGAGTTGCACAAGGGAGCTGGAAGCTCTGCGCGAGAGCACGAAGTGTTTTGAGGTTTGCTACATTTGTTCTCTTCTCTAGGCATAGCATATGGTCTAGTGGGATCTGAATACAGCTTTGGATTGCCTCCACGACAAATTTAAAAGGCCCTTGCACCCCTAATCCTTTGGCGTTCGAGATTTGGAAGGAAGTAGTTGATAAAGCAATTTCTCTGATAGTGGTCAGCCAGTGGCAGCTTATGTCAATGATAAATTTTGCTGTATGTTCGCTACGTACTAATGCAGACATCTTTGAAAAGTGCTCCCTGGAATGTTGCATGGTGCGCACAAATCCTACTTGATAAATGTGAAACAAGAGTTTCAACGAGAAATGACTCGCAAAAGTCAACATAAAGTTCCTATTCCGCGTGCCATAGCGCAGTATAAACGCAAAGTTAGACGAGTCGCTATGAGGGGGATCACGGGTCCTTTTCAATATCTCAGTGGCTTCTATGTTCTTTTTCTTGTTATCACGGAAGTGAAGCCACTGTAAATGCGTCGATCTATGCACACATGGTGGATGAACAAGTGATCTTACTTGATTAAGCCGTTAATAGGTCGAAGCTTCAACGAATATACCCCGAGTTCTTTTGCGTTAGCTTGCATTTAATAGCATTGGTTACTTGGACTGAGCAGTTCGTGCTATTGGCCCGTAAGGCAGTCCCTCAAAGCGTGAGCCGAAGCGTGACAGATCGGCGCAGGCCCGATAGTTTTCCGGGAAGGAAACATGCTTACTATATAATTTTACAACTAAACGCGGTTAGTGTTCAAAAAAAGCTTTATTAGATTGGCCTCGAATTCAACTGGGACATGCAATTGCTTGAAAATGCACCATTTTTAGACATTTTCTAATTAATAATTTTTTTTGTCGCATTAGATAATAATGTTTTGGGCTGCTGATGATTCCTGAGTCTGAAGCCCTGGGAGAGCCATTCGTGGCTCTTACAATTATGGACTCCTCAGCACATCCCAGCAGTTCAGTCCCTCGAGTGTATACTTACTATTTACAATACTTCACAAATCGCAGGTTCAACTGAGCTCTTTGTGGAAAGAACTAATGCTTTTAGCATGGCTGTTTTCGTTCCGCTGAAACAGCGGTGAGCGTCTACCTGCTTCGTTAATCACATGAAAAAAGTAGTGTTCCGCCCATGAATTAAACGTTTGCGCCGTGATATGTGTAATGGCTCTGTATGTAATATCTTGATTTCAAGTCAACCCCTCTGCGGCCATACACGGCGATTCTGTTCAACAACGGCGACAGCACGGGGACATCTCCTGTATGAATCTTCCGGAATTAAATAGTTGCATGATGCTTGTTTAGTAACCTGTATTATGTATACAGGATCATGATGGTTGCTTGCTTTCGAATCTTTGCTCTAAAACTGTTTAATACAGCACAGTGCACGCAGTACCACACTGGATGCGCGGCAGCAACGTTAACTTCGAAAGCAACTGGTTACTCCGGTTGAGCGCCTCCATAGATTTCCCAGATGTATAAATACGTCAATTAGTTACGAGGAAGGTGTCGTAACTCCGTGAACATTGCTCTCCGGAGTCAATTGGCTAGACGGGGAAAGCATTCAACGTCCGCCCGATGCGGCGTAAAATTTTGGTGTGAATTTCCCAGGTTATTATAATGCGGGTAAGACAGAGGATTACGGATCTTGTGTATCTCTTAAGGCACATAAAATGAGCGTAGTACTGGTAATGAACGGCGAGACGCTGTCAAGCACTGACGCCGCCACCACCCGGCGACGGTTAAATCTTAGTGATTAGCTTCATTTGGACAAAACTTCTATAGAGTTGATGTCTGTGTAGGCAGATTAATGTTCTTGCATTGCTTCTGCCTGCCGTACATAAAACTGCGGGCAGCGTGGAGGAATCAACGTTGTGTAGCGGCGCAGAAAAACCTACAAGAATGGATGGTACAGCTCGAATATAACAGGAGCGCTCATCAGAAAACTTAGTTAGCTGATTATTCCCATGCATGCGCACACAATCAAACGTCTCTATCGTTAGGACAGTTAGGCTGAGCAAAATGGAGGTCACAGGGCCCCAAGGCGCGATGGGGCTGGCAAGAAGAGAGAGACGAACTAAATGCACAAAGGAAATAATAAATCGAGTTTTGATGTAATTGGAGAGCTTTACAGTGTCGTGGTTACTTCGTTGCATATACTTTTGCCTCTCCTTACTGCATCCGCGCCACATCCACTGAAATGCTCGATTGCGCAGTTGTGCAATCGAACCGGTCGCCCTCCACGTGCAGCGATAGAAGCGAATACATGCTCAACCTATTTCTGTTTTGTGACTTTTGCAAACCGTAGGGCACCGAGGAAACCGTTTGTTGCGGTTGAGGCGCCGTGCTGGGGCAAGCAATAGCAGATTTGGGGTCTGACAGTGCCAGGCTGACGATGTCGTACATGCTGCAGCATTTACACTCGGGGTGGCAGGTGGTCAGTTTTTGAGTACTTTTTTCGCCTCAAGATCACTTTTAGCTCATCATGAACAGCATATTTTGGTTTCCGAACATCGTGCTTCCTGTGTTGTGACCGGTTTCACGGTGCTTGTTTACTCGTGCTGTTCAAGGGATTGTGAAACAGTCTCTACAGACAAGCCTAGCTTTCGCTTAATTTGCAGCCGGATCGCTCTTTAAACAGCCAAATGCTGATACTCCCCGTGTACTTTTTAATTACCTTTGTGCACTGCTTGCTGGTGACATGTGCACAGGATCAGGCTATCTTGACGGAAGAAGAACGCCTTGTAGTGAGTCTAAGGAATAAGCAATTTGTACTTCTGCTTAAGTGTTTGTGTGCCTTATTGCCGCATTTTGGCATGCAGCGCCCGCTCTTACTTGTTGAGGCGGCTTGGCTAAGTGGTCTGTGGCGCAGTGCATTCGCTTTGGCCATGACTTCGACCCCGAATGCATGAAGATGGACGAGCTTCTCTTTAAGGTGGCTGAAGACGTCAAAAATTTCTGCGTTATCTACGTGGTAAAGACCAGACTCTCGGTTGAGGCAGATTTGTATAGGTTTTTGTGGAAGTGTACTCTCAAATACCGCACAGTGCCGCTCGAAGTGTCCCGTACCCGTTCCTACAGCTGAGAAGTAGAATTTAAGGTTTGCATGAGGCCAGTGATTTCATCTACTTGGTGCTCTGGATGTAATTTTCGGAGGCATGCCACGGCCTCGGGGGCCTTTGAGATCATTTTGACCACTGTGTTTGAAATTTCATCTTAGGAGCTGTGCCACGACAGCGGAGTCCTATTAACATGATCTTACTGTGGTGTCGCTGTCCTGTGGTTGCAACTGCAACTGCAGAGTTTGCCATCTTTGCTGCAATGTCTCAGGTGGACACGACAGAAGTGCCAGACTTCACCACCATGTACGAACTGTACGACCCAGTGACTGTCATGTTCTTCTACCGGTGCGCCATTGGCTTTCCCTGACGCCTTTAAGACGAAATCAAAGTTTTTCCGTGTGATTGTGTATTGGAGAAGAAGGAGAGTTTTGCGTCACATAACGGTAAACCGGCGATAACGCTAACGAACGCGGCGATTAGCGCGCTGCTCTTGTTGCAGAAACAAGCATATGATGATCGACCTGGGAACGGGCAACAATAACAAGATTAACTGGGCAATGAACAACAAGCAGGAGCTTATAGATATCATTGAATGCATCTACAGAGGAGCACGGAAGGGTAAGCGGGAGCGCGAGATGGCTGTAGCGAACAGGCAGGAGGACTAGCGTGTGTAGTCATTTCCTGTACAGCGGTGTTCTCATGTCTCTGTGTCATATTTGAAGGCCGCGGCCTGGTCATTTCGCCCAAAGATTATTCAACGAAGTACCGCTACTAAGGGAGGTGGTGCTGCCTGGACATCCACAGTAGGCACTTCAGCCGAGCCTTGATGATGCTTGTCAAACCGTCGCATTGCACATTTTAAATTCAAGGTGATTCCGCAGCGACACAAGACAATTTTTGTGATTAGGCGCTGCACCTGCCGTCATTCCATTTGGGCAGAATGCATACAAAAGAGGCAAGGATCAGAAGAATTCAACTGGCCATGTGTTGGACAGTCCCCGCCAAGGAAGGAAAAGCTGCCCATGACGAAGTCCACTAGGATTAGTTCTGTATTTATAAGAATTGTTGACACTACCGGACGTCTGTTGCAGTCTGGTTGGAAGTAGCCTTAAGTGTTGCTGTTCTTGGTTCCCTTCTTTGCGTGTCTACCCACGATCTGCCGTACGCATCTCACAAACGCATCAACGGAAAATTTACGCATGCAACCAGCCAAGTTCATGTATCGGATTTTACCAAAGATTGGCCGTTCGGCCCAACCCTGATCGTGCACCCCTGCAACACTCCACATACATCCCACAACTCCATTGGGGTCGGTTCCGTCCAGTGAAAATTTGTCGTTGAGAAATAAAGCTGTAGTGAGAGCGATGTCGGCTGACGGTGTCCACTCCAGGATTTTCTTTGCCCAGTACATCCGAAGGAAACCGTGCATCTTCGCCGTGTGGACCAGCTGCAACTGCGCCGCGTTCCAGAGTTCATCATGTGTCTTGGAGCCTTCAAGCTGCTCAAGGGCATATAGATGCTCTCTCTTATCATTTTTGTGAGCTGCAAGCGTTTCCTGCGCCCATATGGGGGCCCCTGTTATCTGGTTGTACTTGCTGTTGTAGAATGTGAAGTTCTCGGCGAGCTCTCTTCGGACGACAAGCTCTTCAATATAAGATTCCCTCGCTGCAGCTGTGGTGGCCCCAATCTTCGTCGCAGGTCCCATATCCTTGACACTCGCAAGACAGCGCTGAGCACTGATCTGTCCGAAATGCAGCCATGGAGAGAGCCCGCTCTGCGAGTCCAATACGGGGTTGTTTCGCGAAGTGTACGCCAGAAGTTTTGGCACTGTGCAGAACACTTTCATTGCTTTCAGGCCCGCAGTCGCACCGGGTCTCCAGCAGTGAGGAAGCTGTACGCGATTATCGGCCTTCAGCTGTTCTAGTATATCCGAAGCACTGAAGCTTAAACCTGTTGGCTGGCCGTAGCTGATAGGGTGAGGCTTGATCCGCGGGAATTCGCAGCCAAACTCGCTCAAGAGACGCATGACGCGCGGCCGAAAGGTGCGGGCAGAGTACTGAAGGCGCTCAGCAAGCCGCAGGTTGCTGCATCATAACGGCTTGTAAGATGTAGATTCTACTACAGCGTAGTATGCTGGAGTGCGGCGATGTATAGTCTGCTGGGAATTCGACACTTTTCACAGGATTCCAAGTGACACTAAGATACGACATGACATGCAGTGCAGTGTGGGAGGGAAACAGTACACTTTCATCGGACGTCTAGTAATAGTGGGACTTGTCACGTTTTGTGCAAGCATGGCGCTGTGCACACGATGCATTCTGCATGAAACTAACTGTACAGCAGAGGTGCAGAACACAGAAAGAGCAGGCCTCAACCAAACGGCGCCGGCTCTATTGAGTCCCCCACAACGCGCGGAGACCTGAGCGATTCATGCTTCCTACTGGGGAGGCAAGCCGAGGGGAATTTGCGCTCCTTCATTTTCCTAACATTTCTGACTATGTTGAGAAGAAGGTTCAAAGTTACTGTCCAGTTTATTGTTAGAGCACTTCTCGTCATCTTTCTCACTTCCTGCTTGTCTGAGGCCAACCAAACAGGTACGACATTATGCGCATCTATTTGGTACAGGGGGCATCGTCCTTCGTGCTGGCAGATTTCCGTTGCCTGGTTGACCAGTTCGGTGGGGAGTCTGCAGGCGGCGGTCGCATAGTGCAGACCAAATGCGAGGCAGCCAAAACGACCGCAACACAGCAACACCGAGCGGCAACCGCATAATGCAGACCGAATGCGAAACAGCAAAAACGACCGCAACACAGTAACAGCACCAGCGATGGCTTGCAAAGCTTGCATAGTGCATGTATAACAACGGAACAGAGCGGGCGTTGCTTCAGTAATGTGTCACAGATAGCTGCATGCCTGCTACGAGCTATGTATGTCGCGCACCTCAGTGGCATGAGGTCACAAACTGCGAGGCGAGGTTTCAGCTCCACCACTAACTTTTTAAGCTGCTCCCCAGCCTCTCTTAGGCCAGCAACAGCGTCTGTCTGGACGACGGGATGGCAGTGGAAGGAAATGTTGTGAGCCGCCAATCCCGCGGCGAACTCCTCTAAACCTTTCAGATGAAAATCAACGTGACGACTTGTCCGCTGGAAGGTGTGCCCAGGTACGACCAGGTGAAGAACGTGTAAAGGTGTCCCTAGGGTAATTGCGACATCCTGAAAGCGGAAGACACAAATGAACGACTTATGTGATTGAATCGGCCATGCTTTGCTTTAATTGCGGCTTCCTGAAAGCTGAGGACATAAATAGACGATATACGTGATTGGCTCGGTCCTACTCTGGTCTAATCAAAATGGGAATTTAAGCATGCAGTCAAAGGAACGCGACGAACGGCGGAGGGCTAACCTGAGCGAATAACAGAGCCCAGTTATCTTGAAGCCTAAGGTCCCTTTGAAGTAGGCATAGGACGGAGTTTCCTTCAGTGTTAGGATTGCGCAAACTTGGAGTGAGGCAACGAGCCCTGCTGCTGCCTGCAGCGTCCTGCAACCAAGACGTGTTGGTTGCATCGAGAGAAGGTTGGGTGAAATGGCATTTTTTGCACCTCTGAAACTTTGTTGATTCTACTCTTCTTCTCTTTGTGCTGCCACTGCACACCTTCTCATCTTTGTCGCGTCCAGGCATTTTCCGAATGTTGGTGTGAGGCTCTGCCCTTCAGGACAGGTGCGTCAGGGTGACAAGCCGCTTTGGGACAAGCCAAATATATTGACATACATTAAAAGTATTTCAAAGCATTAACGTCTAATTAGCTCTGATTGTAGGTTTTCGGCGAACTCAGCGTACGCCGACGCTGAGCTCCGACGGTCACGATGGTCACCTGCCACTGCCGCCACAGAGTTTGCTGAAGGCAGCATGATGGCAAAAATTGGCAATATATTCAAACTATCTGTGTACACTTTTCGCGTTATGGTAGCCTGCTATCTCTCAATTTTTCGAGCAAGCTCTTCAACATCACGAGAGTGCATGAATTCGTCTTAACGACCAATACAACAGAACCTGCAGTTCTGCACTGTCAAAAACTCGAAACGCTACAGTTTGTTCAGTGCCAGACAAGCCCTTGAGCGATCCTTCAGCATGCATGTGCATTATTTTCTCTCTTGTTTATAGAATACACGTTGCTTCGTTGGCCCATCCAGATCACTGCACAGGCCTTCTACCCTCGTTGGAGTTTACGGCTCTCCCTAGCTTCCCCATTCTAGCAAAGGTGGCAGTTCCAACGAATAGCACTGGAAGTTTGTTTTTTTGACCACAGGATCTAGCCTTTTCTGAACTGGGGAACTGTCCTGTTTGCTTGCGTCGCCAAGCAACTCCATAATGAATGTGACGCATTAACTCTATCGGAGGCCACTGCACAACACGAAGGTAGCATTAAGCAACCAGAAAAATTGCAGATGCAGTTTATCATTAACATTCAATCGCAATTTTTCCGGTACATTTGACTTCACCATTGGCCAAGGTCGTCCAGGCGCCAGCAGGCGCAGCGTTATGATCCTGCGGATTCATTGGGCAAAGTTGGGCTATGCTGGTGTCAATGGATGTAATTGGGATCTGCCTTTACTTGTATCTTCGGTGGCCTGGCAGCCAAGGTTCCGTCTGCAAGTATTCAGGGTAGCTACACAGTTCCGAGCGGAGCGAACGCATTTGCAAGTGATGCAGCAGATGACTGCAGCATCCCATTCCGAAGGAACTCCTTAATACCGATGTCGAGAGGGACTACGAATCCAAGATATACAAAATCGAAGCTTTGTAGCTCATGTGAATACACGTAAGGTCCAAAAAGACACCTAGTATTCCTTATGATGCATTGGGAATATTTGGGGGTACGCTCGTGCCTTCGTGTTGCCTGGGCGGATTGAGGCACAGCCAAAGCGAGTGAGCCACCAAAAAATCCAAGAATGCGGCTGTCACAAAGCAAAATACAGCTCATCACTCGTTTCAAAAGCATTCAGTGCAGGAGGCTGATCTGTTAGTAACGTCGTTACTTGCTTTTCAAGCTGAAGCTGCTGAGTTGGTGGGCTTGTAGCTAATGAGCCAGCACAGGATGCACTGCTTTCTAGAGCCCAAGGAAGCCTTTTGAACGCACGCACTTTTAGTGGTAATCTCAATGGATGTAGGTGGGATCTGCCTCTACATGTATTTTCGGTAGCCTGGTTTCCAAGCTTCCGTTTGCAAATATTCAGCGTAGCTAGTGTTGTGGCGTACTGCCTTATCGGCCTCTTTTGCTTTCACATCTGGGCAATGTAAGATAAGATATAGCTCAGTATCACCCAGTTGTACTTGTCTGGGGCCACTGCAATGGGGTACGTAGCGATGATTGGGACTGGACACTTCCTCATAACGAGCTTGTTGAGATCTACACTGCAGAAATTTCTCAAAGCCAATATTGAGGCTGACGCCGATTTTACCTGTAGTAGGCTTCATGTCTTGGCGCAGGAAACGGTATATAGTGAACTAACTGCTCCGTGAAGCCGACTGATCGTGTAAACGCTGGGACAACGATCAAAAGTCTGTCTAGAATTTTCCGTTTGCCCATTGTTATGCCATTTCTGGAAGCTGGATAGCTTAAGCCCTCATTTTCAATGGCAATTGGCAGTGAGTTGCCGTGTAGCATATCCGATCACAGCTATGGCCTGCGTTGGGCTATGGTAAATCGCGCCTCAGCTTCGGCACCCTGAACCGCGAAACTGTACTTGCCAGCATCGTTAATCTGCTGGCCTCTTGTTTTTGCTGCAGGTCCCAACCAGCAGGACTAGGCTTTCGGTCTTCTTCTGTCGTGGTAAACTGTTGCAGAAGCCATATTACTCTTCACTTCAACTTCTCGATCTGTTTCAAAAGCTGCTTTCCTCACTCCGACATACCCCCACTGCCCAGCCTGAAAGACGGAGGAGAGAGTAAACTGAGCAGTAAAATTTAACAGTGACTGCACTGATGATAGCATCCCTTCGAAGAGTACCCGAGTGTGCAGAATAAGGTCTCTCCTCAACAATCGCTCAGTCTAGTTCTGCTCTCACTCTACCGAGCACGATCCTGCAACCATTTAGCAATTTGCTCTACGCATTGTCAAAGCGCTCTTTCAGATGCGTGGTAAATAACTTTTGTGGCTGGGAAAGCTTGGGATGTGTATATTTTCCAGTAATTCTGCAGGGGAAGTTATGGTTTCATATGGATGTAAGCGAGTTATCACTACTCTATCCCCATTTCAAAAGTGCTCCTTACTATCACTAAAATATTACATTGATAGAAGTCAATAGTCTCTGGTCAGTAGAGAAATATTCCTGTACTCTGTCGAGGAAGTGTGCTACCACGCAGCTTGGGCTGCACTGTCAGCCCCAGCCATTCCTGGGGAGCCTCCTTGTTTCTGGGCATTAATCGAGCCATGAAACTCCTACAGCCTTTGATTGATCCTAATTTTCAAATTCATTTACATGCATGCTCCTTCGCAGTAGCTATAACCCCACTGTAGTGGGGTCCACCGCGTTGAGTGGGGTCCACTGCCACTTGCACCTGTCCACTGTGGAGATTCTTTGTTTCCCCGTATGGAGTCTGAGATGAGTAAACGGACTGGCTGGAAGTCCTTCATCTGACCTTTGACATCTAACCTCCAGCCTACACTGACTGATGCACCTCCCGACAGCAATGGCGGCAGCAGCACTTCGGAGGTGACGTATTTTTCTTTGACCGCACATGAGAGCGGCCGCTTGATTGATTGCCTTTATTGTGCGAGCCAGTTGATGGTCGTGTTCTTGGGGCCAGCCAACATCTAAGCGCAATCGGCAACGAGAAGACAGGGAATTTTGAGGACTTATGGTCTCGTAGCGACCTGCACCCAGCGGTCCCACACTCTGATGGTCTTATCCCAAGATGAAGGTGCGCCGGAGCCTTACATCGGTTCTTAGGGCGTCAGGGTCGCCAGGACATTGAGGTATGCCGCTGCATATGTCTGTTGCTTCAATGGACGAGGCATACTCTTCTCAGTGTGTGGCTGTGCTGCAGTTGTCGCCCTTGCGGCAGGGGCCTCCACAGGTATCATATCAGACATTATTCTTTTTCCGCTTGACTTTCTGAAGACACATGCACAGGTCAATGCTCCAGCGTCTCCGTCAGTAGCACCGCCAGCGACCCCACCGCCTGCAGGCGCAGCATTATCGGGTCCCTTGTTGTTTTCACGAGACTCTGCTGAAACAGTAAGAAGCATATCTAGAGATACTGTGGGGTCTGGTGCTCGTAGCGCCTTAACTGGACAAAATGCTGTTTCCAGTGCAGCCGCTCCAGCTGCTACATGGAAGACCCCATGTGGTGTGGAGTCAAAGGGAAGGCCGACAAGGATCGGTGCGTGCTACAGCGGCATCGCAGCCCTAGCCATGGGCAGTATGCCGTCATCCGCCGTCTTTTTTGTTGCATACGAGATGGCGAAGGAGAAGCTAAAGCGATTAAGTCCGTGCCAACAGCAATACTGCATTACAGCCCTCCGCAGGTGGCGTGTCGCTCTGCTGCCGCTCCCTCTGTTGCATATTTTTCTACTGCAGCGATTATGCTGACTTGCAATGCTTCCTGTCTTGAAGGTATCCTAGGGCGTGGTGCTGGGGAAGGTTGCTGCTGCTGTTGCCTCGCTGCAGACACAGACTCGTCACTAGCGTCGACTCACATCCTGGCTGCGTCTATAGCTGAAACAAGCGCCTGCGTCATTCGGTAAGGATGTAGAGCAGTGATTTAGGTGATGAGGACCAGTCCAATTGTGTTTGTTTGAAACGTAAGAGGGCTAAGGACATGTTAAGTACGTCAGTGTGCGCAGCCTGTTGGCTCGATCGTAGTACTTGATTAGAGGATGTCATAGCTCAGAAGGAATGAGCTTTCGATATGCTTCGGCGTATGCGTACTCTGCATTGAGATAATCATTTGCTCATTATGCACGGAGGCAACTATTGCTCTCGCGAGCTATTTGAATTGAGCAGGTTTGCGTGTGCAAATGTCTGCTATTTCCTGTCCAGCAACCCGTTCGAGGTAGTGAAGCAGCAGGTACAGCTAAGGCTACATGAGACCACTGCCGAGGGATTCTCAGCAGTATGGCGACTTGAAGGGCCTCGGGGCTTCTTTGTGGGGATGGGAACGTCCATGCTTAGAGATGTGCCTTTTGCGGCGCTGCAGCTTTCGCTGTGGGAGTGGATGAAGGTTAAGGCCCTGGGTGAGCTGCCGGCCTTTCTGTTTCTGTGTCGCTACTTTTTGGGAACGAAAATGTAGAGTTTGAAATCAGGGTCTAATGTTTGGAGGCCCGGTAGTGGTCATGTTCTTGACGCGGCGCAGCTGTCAAGCGTTTCGGGTTGTTGGTGTGTTCACTGCAGTGGTGAACGGTGTGTTGCACTCACAGGGCAGGACCCGCCCTCTACGGGTTTTACAGCAACGATATCTGGAGCTGCTGGAATGGTCGCGGGTACGCCGTGGCTGCGCTGACAGGCTGGGCTGTACATTGCCTCCGCAGGGCTCCAACAGCCGTACTGCAACGTCCTTTATCACATGCAGAAAACAGCTTGACGTCCATGGCGCAATTACCGCGTTTCCAAAGTGTAATTCGGGGCTTAGGCTCATGTGGAGAGAGTGGTGGTTTCCTGCAGGGGCTGTGGCGGCTGTAGTGACCACGCCAATGGATGTCGCGAAAACGCGGCTGATGACCCAAGCTCCAGGGACACGCCAAGTGCGTTAACAAATTGGAGGCGACCACGCGAGCGGTTGAATTTGTCCCTACTGAGATGTAACATTGCGTATCTCGTCATGCAACTACACTGTCGTTGCATCGCATACGGCTCCTGACTCTTGTCCATGCAGTTAAAATGCGGAGCCACCTGTGCGCGCAGTTGATTCTGTGGCTTTTGACTTGCGTATGGCTCCTCGTTTTGCAGTACCGTGGGTTCTGCCACTGCTTCAGTACAATGTTGCGTACTGAGGGCCTTGGATCCTTGTTTCTCGGCGTGAAAATGCGTTGCCTGTGGGTGGCGCTTGGAGGCGGTATCTTTCTGGGCGGCTACGACGCGTTTAGTGGTTGGTACCGCCAAGTGTTTGAGCAGCATCATCTCTTTGGAAGACGTTGCTGCACAGGCTGCGGCGAGAATATGAATGATGTTTCCGAAATCCTGCATTCGCGCTGACACAGCTTCAAGAACTGTTTCCGTCCCCTACAACAGGAGTGCCTGCATATTATGCAGGCCAGTGGATGGATCCACGGTAAATGTGGCCGAACAGGAAAGAACACTACAGCTTCAGAATGCACTTGTGGCATTCAAAGCAAAACCGTTGGACTTTGGAACACGTTTCGTAGGGAGTGCAGACGGTATCCAGGCGGCCTCCGTCTCAAGCGTGTCCAGGTTTTTTTGGTGAAGTGCTGCATTATATCTTATCATGTTTGCCCTGTGCGGCGGCGTAGCACTCATGACGTGAATTACACGGTAGCAGACCGCAGCAAATTATCTCTGTGGGTAGTGCCAGCTTAGAGAATGACGCATAAGTACGAGAGCGATAGCTACATGCAGCGCGCGAAGCGTAGTGTAATTTTGACACACCAGTTGGAAGCTTGTGAAAATACCACATTTTTATCAAAACAGATCGGTATAGGAAATACATTAATGGGCGGCTTCAGCTCACATCGAGTCAGTACAACCAGCCATGCCGCCAAGTAACTGAACAACTAGTGAGAAGAACGCTGCTGCAGTGGAACAGCTTCCTTCCATTGAGGCTACTCATGGCAGGGCAGCTTGTAGGCAACCATTTGAGACTGAAACGACACGAGTTGGCCTCGTCAAAAGGTATCCAGTAGTATGTCGTCATCCTGGTTGGTGTCTATCTGATTAGGGATGTCGGGGTAAATTGGAAGTAGCATTGCGGGGTGTGTTAGCGCCACGTTTTCTGCAATCAGCCGCGTTGTCGGGTCCGCCTGAGTCAACCCCAAGATCAGATCCTGTATTTCTGTGGGCATTTGCGAACGACAGTCGGTAAAGCTGAGGCCTCCGGCCGACGCTGTCGATATCTTGTCACACCAAAAGGTGTACAGCGTCATTCCCAGTTGCCAAGAATCCATTGACGGTTGCGCTGTGAGCGAATAATAAGCTGCAGAGTCCCGCAGTTCCGGAGGAACAAAGACGGGAGAGGAACCACCTGTGAACTGATATGACTGAACCAAATATGTCCCTTGTGGCACCGCTTGGAAAAGACCTCCAAGGAAGACAAGACCCTTCTCTGTGATGAGGAACGAACTGGGATTAATGTTGGTGTGCACCATCATGATGCAATTGAGGTTCGCAACGACTCTCACTGCTTGCTGAGACATGCTAAGCAATGCTTTGTATCCTTTCTTTCCCTTTGAACAACTGGCAATAACAGTGTCCGCAGTGGCCCGTATCAGGGGTCGGCGGGAGATTGCGTTAAGGAACACTTGGCCGTCGGGGGCTTGCACGTAGGTCCCCATACCTGTAAACTCATACAAGTCAATCGGTATGTCGAGACGCAGACTGTGGCGAAAGCTTGACAGTGCTTCGCCCGGTGGAGCCATCTTCGCAATTGCAAAGTCCCTGTCCAAAGAATCAACTGCTGAAAATTGGCCCTGAAGTTCGGAATACATTCGACCGATCCACCTTACGGGTATTTGATTCGACAGCTCCTGCGCAAGCAAGTCAACGAACCGTTCTCTGTTCTGAAGAACAGCTAGGAACGTTGCCTCTTTTGATTCATACCCATTAGAGAGCATTATGGGCTGGTCTACGCCTCTGGAACAGACGCCTCCCAAGATATCAGTTAGCCGAGAAACCTTATTCGATAGCCACCAGCTTGTTCTGCTTTTGCTCAGTAAGCTCGCAAGATACCTCTGTCCAGGCTCTTCCGAGTACTTAGAGAATTTCTTGTATCCCACAGCAACATCAGGTGTGGGAACACTATACCCCGTATAGTTACTGTATCCAGCGTAGTCATTGTATCCGGAGTAGTTGGAAGCTGCGGATGCTGTGGAGTATGGATAAGCAGGGTAGCCACCATACCCTCCATAGTTGGTGTAAGTGCCTGCTCCGTATGTATTGTATCCTGCGTAGTTTGCATACTTGGCGTACTTTTTAAGCCCGGTGTACACCTTTAGCCTCATGAGCTTCTGCACTATCTGCCCACCCAGGCGACGATTAGGTGAGTCATAGTCATCGTCTGTTGTTGACGAGGACAAGGCGGAGAACGTCCGCGGGTCTACTTGTTCTTCGCTCAGTTCATCTTGTCGCGTAGTTGGGAGAATATCCTCATAGAAGTAGATTCCAGTTGGTGGAGTTGCTTGATTGAGCTCGCGCTGCTCGGCAGTGATGCCGGATTTAAGAGATCCCAATGAAACATTTGTATCGGCTCCTCTTAGGTAAGCCGCTGCGATCGGCTCTGCCTTGAGGCCTCCGTCGAATGCTTGCTCTGCGTCGATATTTGAGTTTATCATCAAGATGTTTCCTTCTTTCTCTGAAATGTCGATACGCTCGTGCAAGTTGGATGAGGGCTTTTCGTTAGAAGGTTCAGTCCCGAAGGCAGCCAAAAGACCACCGAAGCCAGCCGCAAGCTGCAGCACCACTGAGAATGTTAACAGTTTCTTCCTCCAAGTCAATCCTCGTGCAGCAGAAGCCATTTGCGTTTTGCTCTTTTTTTGGACACTTGGAGCCTTGATAGTGGAAGGTCTTTTGTTAGCTCGGCCTGAAAGAAGAGAGTCAGTCACCAAGCAGGACCTGACAAAGAAAGGGTCTTGAGGAGACACCACACTAGCAGTGGAAGCTGGTGACCGCAAAATCAATTAACGTAGAGGAGCTAAAATAAACTCAGATGCAAAAAATAAGCGTAGATCGTTTTTCAAAGTTTAATTGCAAAATAACAAATCTGATGAAGTTAGCTGACTCCTGTCAGCCTGAGGCCTCTGGTGAGCTAGGCTCGCAGATCTTGTCCAAGCGGGAAGTGTCATGTGATCGACCCGCACAGCAGCACAGCAAGGTCCCTACAGGGATTGCCTCCCCTCTTTACTGATTTCCCCAAAGTAATAAACATATTTAATATGAGAATAAAACGTTGGATAAATATTTTTCAGGCAACCTTCAAGTTTCACGCACTTTTTCCTGTGACGACTGCTACCTTGCTTTGGGGTCCCCTCTTGGCCTTCAAAAGTGAAGCCATGAATATCTAGCTATTGAAACCCACACGTACAGCTATCTAAAGCACAAAAATATGCTTTTCATACAATGATTGTTAGTTTAAAAGAAAGAGCTCACGTTGACTATCGGACTAGACTAGCAGGCGTATGCTTCATGTATGCTCTCCTTCCCAGCTGCGGTGTCGTCGGTGATGCAGATGAAGTCAATCGTGCTCACCATTTTGAGATCTCCTGTCCAACGGACATAATATTGAAAGTCATGATGCATTTTTACTTGAGGTCCTTTACAGCTCGCTAAAGAATCCACAAACCTGCTCTGTCGATTATTGCCGAACCCCTCGTTACTGTATGTGGTCCTTCCTCCCCGCCTCTGTCGCTTCTAAACAGAACAAAACTCATCCTACATTTAAATTGGGTTTATTTGCATCGAAATGTCATATCAGAGCGCAGACTGCAACTCCCTTGCTCTGCTTCTCACCCCGTTGCGTTTTCGATGCTAGCCTCCGTGAGCGACCCTCATAAATTTCCCACCCCTTTTCAATCTTTCAGAGTGCAAAGCGGCGAAAGCCGGTAGGTGCTATGTATTGCCCGTATATTTAAATCCCCTGCATGCTCCCCCTCAAAAACAGCAACTTCATTCTGCGTATGCACAAAGGTGCCCGTGAACTGCGTGACCTGAAGATCACGTCACTGTAGTCTTCACTCGATAGTCTCCTGTTATCTACAAATCCGCTAGTCTACTCCTGATCCCTGTCTTTTGCAAGTGATGAGAAAGCTACACCAACAAGCAGTTACAGCAGGGCACGTCACCCTAAGCAGTGTCAAGCAACGGGCCAAACACTGCGTTCAATTCGGGCCTTTGCCATTCTGTTCATAATATGGTAATCTGGAGCCCATCGCCCGAGGGCGACTTGAAAGGTTGTCTTCCTGGGCTATGTCTAGGTGTTTCAAGCTTATCAGAGTCCGTCAGCCGTTGCCCCGATGGCGTCGATGCCTCATCCTCCCACAAGCTGCGCTGCCTTGGAGACTCGCCTACCGCCACGTCGCATCCCGTGACTGTGAACGATTGGCTTCTACTGCCAACAAACGGCGTCGCAAAAGAGTCTGGGCATTCTATAAGCGGCGGCGGGCTTCCCTTCTGTTCCTCCACAACGGGCGCTACAGTGGCTCTGCAATTTTGACTGCGATCTGCAGGGTCCCCAGACACAATTCCCGGTGGAGACGGCCCAGCTGCTGCTGCAAAGAACTCTCCTAGCTTCGACACTGCTGACTGTCTGGGTCGCTCCGCAGTTGGAGCTTCGCTTGGCTCCGGTGGAGTCACCGGACTGCAAGCGTTGCTGTCGGAAGCAAAGAGGGAAGTAACGTTCGACGCTAGACCTGTTGAGAGCCCAGAACTAGTTAAATACTGCGAAACCACGCTTGCACCCCTGTAAGCGTGCTCAACACCAACGCCAGCTAGCCTTTTGAGGCGTCCCAGCGCAGCGTCGGGCCCCTCAGCAAAATCTCTGGACGAATCCCCTTCACTCTTTTGTGTCTCTGGCCTGGAGGGACTGCTGATCTCGCCCTCTCCCAAACTAGCAGGTCGAGCTGCGTCTCCAGGCACCAAGCCAAGGCCGTCACTAAGACTCAGAGCTGCAATGGCCCGTGAGAACTGTTTGAATATCAAAGAATCCGATATATGCTGCACAGGGTCCAACTCGTGCGGAGTGTCCCCAGCACGCCACCCACCCCGACCAACAGGGAGGGAGACGCGGCACTCTTGGAGTCCACTTTTAAGGAGATCGTCAGCCCTGAACAGCAAGGGTCACATTCAATTTAACGCAGCAGTTCGGTGACAATTGTGTAGTCTTGACTTAATAACCCTCAAGAAAAAGAGCACTGTGGCTGAGACACTGTTACAGGGTGTGCATCGTTCACCGCAGTCTCATCGCAGAGCTTATGAGAGCCTTCGGGTCAAAAGATGGCAGATGCTGGAGCAGCTTCATGCACGCAGTGAAGTCCCCAGCCAAGAGGGCAGGCCTCAGCTGCAAGCATAACACCAAGAACAGGCTCCATGCTGCTCAACAACACCCTGGGCGTATTCTCGGATGCTCCACAAGCGACATCCAGTGTGCAAAAAGCTGGGAACTACCGCCGTATGCCACTTCTGTTGCACTTACCCATATTATTATAGCGACACAAACATAATAAAGTAGGGGTAACGGACGTCCAGTGTCCGCAATAAAACCGTCCCAAAGAGCCAGAACGTCCGGCATCTCGAACTCCTGCAACATCAAAGGAACAGCTTCTCAAGAAGCGGTCGGTGAATTCCTGCAATATCTAACGATATCCCTACCATTCCATGCAGAAATCGATCACCGATATGTTTTGCGCTCGCCAAGCGGGATGCTCATGGGTGACTCAGGCAGAGTAGAACTAGCAAGTTGATAACAAACCTAAGCCTTGGGCCGAAAACCTCAAAGCCGCGGCAACAGTAGAGCTAACCCTCGTTACCTGAGTTAGCATCAGCAGGAGCCACCGCAAGGCGTAGAATTGCGGCTCTACGCCAACTGCGTTGAGATGCATCCAGACTTCCTCATCCTGCAGGCAAGAACTAAAGAAAAGTCCTGCTTAGTGGAATGCCTACTCCAAACTGTCGAGCAAACGCCACTAACCAAAGCCTTGCATCAAAAGAGAAAGACACAACACAAAAACCGTAGTCCGTCAGCATACGCAACATTTTCAAATAGGCCAGTGTACCTTTTGCCTAAGGAGAGTGTCCAGACGTGAAAGACGGCCCTGCACACCGGCCTCCGTAGGGTCGAGAGCCTTACAGAAGGCATCACGTTGCTGCTGCATAACTTCGCTGAAACAGTAAAAGACTTCTGCCTCTGCCTGTATGCAGTATAAACACTTGCATAGGCCTTAAATCCTTAATAAGCATGACCCACGAGCTGGCTACGCAAAAACCCATCCACAAGACATAGAAACTCATCCACAAAACATCATTCTTCATAGCCAACCTCACTTGTCCATCTTTCATTTGCTATCTGCAATTACTTGTAGTGCAAAACGCAAACCCGCGCTGTGAGGAGGTAACCGAGTGCGCAATATGCCTTCATTAGCGTACCTGTTCGTAGTCTGTGTACGTTGGGTCTGTCATGAGTGCATAGTAGATGGGGGCTAGGATTTCATTCATGCCCTGAACATAGCAAAGGCCTGGATTGACCTTTGCGTAGATAAAAAGCAGGCGCGACAACACGTCGTAGTGACGGCGAGGAGCTACCATATTGCAGACGTCTTGCACTCCAGCGGGTGCACGCCACGGCTGCTGTGCTGCATTTTTTCCTTCTTCAGCAGCCAAATCCGTTGCTGCGGCCCCACGCTCTAACGTCGACAACAAAACGCCAGCGGCACAACCGTCCTCCATAGAAACAGGAACTGTGCCGACCTTCTGGTGCTCCTTCACTACGGCCACTGTTGCACCCGAACTTGCATCACCCCTAGCGGGACAATTGCCTTGCGCGTGCCCCTCCTTAGCTTCCTTTAAGGGGGGCAAAGATGGAGAAACACTCGCTACTTGCCTCTGTGACAAAGCTGAGTTCGACAATAGAGAGTTATTGGGACAAAAGCTTCGGTCAAGATTTGAACTGCACGCACTTTTCTCTGTTCCCCTCTTTGTGGTGCTCATTTGCCTCTTAAGTATACGAGCAGCTCTGGCCGCAACTGCTGAGGCTTCCAGAGCGTCAGCTGCATCCAAAGACTCTCGGCTGTGGACTGAGACACTGCAGCTCTGCACATCAGCAGAGCCGCGAGACAAAAGCGCCTCTATAGGGCTTGAAGCTCCCACCTCCTTATCCACTCTTTCAGTAATGTGTTGCAGCTCACCCGATCCTGGTGTCGCTCCTCCTCCTGATGACGATCTGCTACTGCAACTGCGCCCACCAGCGCTGTTGCGAATAGACTCCCCTTTAATTTCACTACGACTGTTGCACCCATCATCACTCAATATGCTTATTGTTGCTG
The DNA here is from genome assembly GCF_000499545.2 of Eimeria tenella. Classification (NCBI taxonomy): domain Eukaryota; phylum Apicomplexa; class Conoidasida; order Eucoccidiorida; family Eimeriidae; genus Eimeria; species Eimeria tenella. The sequence continues at coordinate 764,616 of NW_013541457.1, forward strand.
CTCCTGCGGCGACTGCCTTTTTGTAACGAAAGGCGTATGGCAGTCGGAAGCCTCTCGAGGAGGACGATGAAACCTTCAAGGGATTGTCTGGCTCATTGCTACTGCTGCTGTTGCTATTGCTGCATGTGCCACTGGCGCTACTGATGCTGCTGAATTTGCGGGTGCTCGCTTTGATTTTGCAGGGCATGGCTACGTCAACGGGGGCCCCGCTGTCTTTCTGTTGCTGATCATGTTGCCGTCGCTGCTGCTGCACCAGAAGGTCGTAGTCAACGAGAAGAGGTACATCATCTATTCGTTGCATGTGGGACTGTGCCTGTCTGGTAGGCGGTGGGGGATAAAGATGTAGCTGTTGCTGCCTAGTCACTGTTTGCTCTGGATTCATGGCAAAGAAGCAAAGCTCAGGACGTGTCCTGAAGACATCTTTGTTTATTTGGTCAAACACTTCAGCATCAACCCAGTAACCCCGCCATTCGCTTGTCGCGCTACGACACAGAGGCTGAAAAAAGCACAGTACAGCGACCGCCAGAAACAGGTTTTAAGCCTAAGCTACTGTTGCTGTCCAAAGCCACACCAATACTGCACCCTAGCCCATAGTTCTCGCACAACCTCTCCAGCTTCACTTCCCTGTGACGAGGCTCCTCGGTGTGACGGATATATCAAAAGACTTCGTCTACTCCGTGAATACTGCCACTGCATTAAAAGCCTTACGTGATCTTTGACAACCGCGAGTGAGATCGACGGGGACAGCTGAGAGCAGCCACTGTGGGGGGTGCCAAAGTTGAAGTCTTCCCTGTTTGATGCCAAGCTGCTCTCTGCTGAAGGTGAAGTCGTCAGGAGCGTGCATCTATCTCCGAGGGTGCATGAAGCACCTTCCCCCTGCTGGTGCTGCTGCAATTGTCGTAAGCGGCGCACTGCCTCGGGTTCTCGAATGAATTCTGCTTTGTATGATTCATAGGCCTCGCTGTAGTTGTCATAATTTCCACACACAGAGAACACAAATCATATGTCCACGTACGTACATATGTCCGTGAAACCAAGAATACTAGAATGCAAAATCCCCTTTTCTGCATCAAAGACTGCAAGCGCCCTGGGGAAATTAAAGCTGCGGATGAGTCCCTGAAAACGCAGCAGTTTCCATCTCTTCAGCCTATACTATGGATAAACCATATGCTGTACCGGAGTCTACGGCGACGTTCCTGCCATTCCGAGAGCTGGAGGGGAAGACAATGTAGAAGAATACGCCAGTAGACAGACCGCAGGGCCGCACAACCGTCCGGAAGCCCCTTTGCGCAGACAACGCGCATCAAGTGAGGATCAAGTCGCTCCGGATCCAGAGCATCCAGGCATGTCTCCAATCTGCAATGCAGCCACAAAAGCAGGCACAGAAGCATCATTACTACAGCACCTTGCAACACGAAGTCGAGTCTTCGCGGGAATTCAAGGATGGCAAGAAACCGGCATCCCATCAACGGCGATAGGGAGTGCCAAAGCTGACGGAGTCAGATAGCAACAGAGGCTCTAGCGTTGGCTCCTGATAAGTTGTTCATTTGCTTATCTATTCAACGTAACTCAGCCCGGAGAACAAGCAAAAACATCGGCTAACAGGAACTGTACCGGCTGCGAGTTTTGGTGTTCAACTCTCGGTCTATTAGCAGCTCGACGTGGCGACGAAGTGCCTTCATCGAATCGGCACCAGATGGGATGCCGTAGCTGAGAAGCTTCCCACTGTCGACACTTTCACTGCTGCTACCGCTGATCCTTCCGCTGTTCATCTTTAGAGAGCACGTTGTCGCCGAATCATTCGCCCTTGACTCCGCCACTACTGCAGGCGCCGCCGGTGCAGTGCTACGCTGATGACTGGCTTTCTCTGCGGAAGCCAACTTATTTTCGACAGCCTCCGAATGACATGAAGGATCTGAAGCTCCGTGCTGCAACAGATTTGCCACATGGCCCACATGACCCCTCCCTGTTGTTTCTACGGCGCTTGCCGGTAATGTCTTTCTTGTTTTGGCTCCCATGAAATCCGCAACGCCAGTAGCCCTACGTGATGCAGCAGTCGCGGTCAAGTCACCTCGGGCCCTCCCATTTGGTGTATCATAGATGGGCGATGGGGTGGGGGGGTCCTCTTGGTTTTCGCCGGACATGATGTGGCGCAAAAGTGAGCCCTTCTTCTGCACTTCTCGAGTACTGTACTTGTGTAGCCCTACAAGTATCTGAGCCCGCGAAACGCTCCGCTACAGCTGCTGCAGCAGGACAGTGCCAGCCGAAGCAACGGCCTTTCGTTACCTTCCTCTGAAATGCGCCCTCGTTGAAGACTGCTGCGGCCCGGCAGGTACTTTTGCAGCTCCTACACTGGACACTACGGCCGCTGCTGCTGCGGATACTGCAGCAGCGGCCTCCTGCTGTCTCCAAACAGACGTGGCCTAGCTTATGGGAAAAGACAAGATGGAGTCAAAAACTAACGCTCCAGCAGCAGCTCCCCGCCTCTACGTGGAGCGAAGCTGCCATGGAGGGAAGACTAAGTAGTAAATATGGTGAGACTTCCCTACAATTCGCTGTAGGTTGTAAAGATATTGGACGAAACAATCAACTGTGTCGCTTGCTGCCCCGGTCCTTGTGGCGGGCAGCCCCCAGTCGCCCCACCCGTGACTGCAACATCCATCCTGTGCTATGCTTAGTTCAATTTTAAGCTAGCGCTCATCGCGTAAAAGAATTCGCCTCCACTGCTGTAGATTTTCCCCGCGGCAACGTAGGACCTTCAACGCAGTGGCATTGGCAGCCGAGCCGGACTGCCCTGCTTCTTCTTCGTGGAGTGCCTGGTTGGGAGCGGAAAAGCTTGCTTAGCTCGCCCGATTCCATTTTACTCCACAAAATGCCAAAGAGTAGCGCATTGTTTGGGGTCTCTGTAGTTTAGACGGTGAGCAGATTAAGCGACTCAGCAATTGCTCCAGTAATTTAGGACCGAAGGACCAACAGGTGGTACACTGCTACAGCGCCCAGAAGAACGCTGTTGCAACGTAGGAAAACTCAATTGCATATGAATAAGCAGCAGTAGATGAGATGTTCCAGGCCAAAATTTGTGTTCATGCGAAGGGTTGGTTTGGCAGAACATGAGGTTTGTGTGCGTTGGGCAGCATGATGGCGTTGGCTTTAACACCTGCTGCAAATTAAAGCAAGTTACTTACACTAGTTTATTTCCAAGCAAATGCACGTTTGAATAAAATCACTTCACTTCTTTCTGCAACCCACGGACTGCCATTTAGTGGGACTGGCTTCAGCGCTGCAGATCTGGCGCAGCTTACGGAGTTCCCTGTGGGCGAAAGAACAGCCCATATAATTGCCACTTTGACTTTTTCAAGTACTACTGGTCACCATGCAGGGTGGAGTACTCGTGCTGCCAGCTGGCCGATTGCGCACAGTCCGTAGAACCAGTGGACACCTAGGCGCGACCAACGAATATGCTTTGACTGCTGGTATGCTTTGTTTCATGTTTTCGAGATACCTTGTACTGGTGCAGCTGTAGCTTTGCATCTATTGAAGACCTGCAGTCATCAGAGCAACACTGCGCCTAAAGTTGGTCCTGGTATAAAACCAAAGGACGAATAATGCGTCCCAAGTTGATCCTGATAGGTCACTATCGCGGGCATCAGAACCAGAAGCCCAGGAGTGACTGAAGCACGTTCTTCACTCAGTATAGAGTCTTGTACCACTGTGGACTGCCATGTCAGATCCGACGTTATGATGACATAAACAAGACTGACGGCTCATATCGGCGGTGATAGCAGTGTCTGTCCTGCATTCAAGGGTAGGATCTGCTGCATTTTCATAAAATTTGGTGGGCTCTGGACTCTGTCCGTCAGCCTTCAAGATTACTAATCTCACTTTTGCGACTTGTTCCCCCAACAAGCCAACAAGCCTCTGTATTGCGGTATGCATTGTGGTATACATGTAAAGGTGGACAAAGGGAAGCACTCAGTTTGTCAGTATTATGTTATCATCTACTGTCGTGGACTGTGTGAAACCATTTCCTCTGCTCGGACAGGAATGGCACGAGTTATCATAAACGGCTCCAGGGTTGGCTTCACTAGTAGAGGCGAGAACTGGAGTTCGGCAGCACTGGGATAAGATTTACCAACTCTGTAGAGGGAAAAGGTGCCGTTCATGTGGTCACGAAAGTGTACAAAAGTCACACGTACCGTCTGTGCGCTCAACCCAGACACCGCGAAAAACCTCACCTTCAGTAGAATGAAAAGAAGCTCTTGTGTCGCCAGTTCAATGAGGAAATGACAAGCTCCTCTGGAGAGAGAGATGCGAAGATCAGGTCTCGCATGCGCAGCTACAGGCAAAGAAAATTCATAAAGAGAAAAACAAATACGAGCACTATTTGCTCCGTCGGTGTCTAGAAGCGGACAATGGCAATGCATGGCCTTATATCGACTGGTGCTCCGTGACTGCAGCAAGTGGCATTTCGATACCCTTCCACCTCCTTTCTCGCTCTGTACGTTATGCATGAACGCTACACTTTTATTTGCAACGTTTCAAAACGTGGAAGACCACACGGAAGGGGAAGGGCCCTTTAGAGGAAGTCGGGGGAACACCACTGTGCAACGCGCCACCTTGCCCCTCAGTAATGCCACAGGGTGCACAATGGCAGGAGGCTTCTTAACGTAGTCCTCAAGTCTGCGTAGGAATCTAGGATTTCTAGCAGGAGAGCGGTTCCTTGGACGTGCAGCCGTGGGGACCTCATTACGGGCTGCCTGCACTGGGACGCACAACCACGGTGTCCTGTTCAGAAGTGGTGCTCGTAGGTGGTTGTGTCTCATTTGCTTTTCTCGCTATTTCTTATGAACGGGAAATATGCAGGCTTTTCAACTAGAAATATTGCGCCCCATGTATGGAAAGCACCACATGACTGCTGAATTTTTCGTTTGGCCGGAATACCTAATCCGCTGGTGCGACTATACCAAGGACAAGACCTGATATGCTCTGTAGCTCTGGTTACTTCTCAGCCTTCCATTTCAGAACAGTACTTACATAGACAGAAACTGCAGCGGTGATCCTTCATACAACAGCATAAACGGGAGAGTAATTCCCCTGTTGTACCCGACCCAGGGGACTATGATACGAACATGAAAGTGTGCTTTAATAAAGTCACAACGTAGCTTTACAAGAACATCAGAGTTCGAGCAGGTCTCCACAGTTCCCTGCAAAAAATGTAGGGATTCTAATATTGGCATACAAAACATTTATGCTCTATAGATTTCTTGATCTGTTTCCAAACTGCACCCAGTTTTGGCCAAAATAAATGGCGTACATATACGTAATGCGACTGAGAGATGGTACGAAAAAAGCTGCACCCTGCTTTCCCCAGAGCAGCAGATGCTTCTTGGACCCGCTTTGCACAAACAGTGACATGCTTGCGGTCACTGTTGAGCAGTACCGCTGACACCTCGGCTTGCTGTAGACGTGAAGCTCAAAATGAAAAATGGCGGAAAGTCTAAGTTTAAGGGAAACGATGAGGTGGAAAAGACGATCAGCTAACAGAGTCACCATCTCACCCGCTCGAGTCACCGCTTGCATGGTTCGCTTACATGGTCTGCTACAACGCTCTTCCTGCATATGTTACATGTTCAAGAGTGAAGGAATCCTGAAATACAGTATGTTTGCTAAAACTGTTCTCCCTTCCAACTTCGGCAGCTATCTATCGCCCCGTGAAGCCCTGTGGACCAACTCCAATGCGTGGTTAAAAAAGGGGCCGCACTCAATGCTCTCGGCCTCTAGCGTGAATGAGCGCTGCCCTAAACGTCAAGTTACAGAGTAGAAGCACGAAGTAAACGTTGCGTACGCACAGTTGTTGCCGTTCTGTGGATCTTGCTTGTGCCCAATTTGGGGCTGGATGAGACTGTGTGCATAACGCAGGATGCTTATACGTGAAATGACGAGTTCCATCCTTTTGAATGATCTCACATAGCAAAAAATACCTGTAATCGCTGTGCCGTGTGCGGCAGAGTGCGGTTTCGGGCCAAGGTTGAGTTTGTGTTCATAGAGAGTCGGCTTTGACCTTTTACACGCTCCAACAACGCTCAGTGCTCACGGCTGCATCACATCTAAGCACAGAGCCTCATCAAATGTCACTCTTAAAATCAAACACGGAAATAAATGATCCTGCTGTTTTACTTTGACATATGAAACCTTATTTAACGTGTTCGTGAGTGCAGTTGCATGCCTAAGGTGCTATGCTCCGTAGTGGCACATCTTGTTTCCAGTCCTGAAGGAAGCGTCCTGTTCACCCATTCAAGACGAACTGTTCCAGATAACCGCAAAGTTAAGCATTCATGGAAACAGATATCCAAACCACACCGTTGCTTCCCCTATACCGCTTCCGTAAATCCCAGGAATGAGGGGACCGCCCATCAAACCGACCAGACCGTTGATTGTTGGCTTCCAGCTTTTGCAGTACCTCCTCTCGTGAGCTGCTTCTCCAACGAACCTGTCTGAATCCGCAAAGGTGACTTCTTCACTTCATGCTTGCTTACCGTTTAGGGACTTCGATCCAGGCAGGGGGACGGAAGCTGTGACTGGTCGTCTTCTAGCTTCTTCGGGCTCCTGCGGGTATACTGATGAAGTGGAAGGACGGAGTTTGCTCCACTTCCAAGTCTGTTTTGGAGTCTGCTGCACTTGCTCTGTAATGCATACAACATCTGCTTTCAGCGAGTTGGTTTCCAGCGATGCTGGCGGTCAGGGTGCCGCATCAGCGTCAGCAGTAGATAGATCTGTAAGGTGCAGGTAACTCAACTGAGTGGAGGACAACAGCAGGGATACCGTGAAGGCCTCCACATTTGAGGTCCAACGCTGCTGGCGAGATGGAAAATTGGAACAGGAAGTGGCGGGTATGTACGGACCCCGGTAGACCATGCTCCTCAGTAGATGTAGAATGACACTACAGTAGGCGACAGTGAGCTCGAAAGTCATTTAGGGCTTTTACGGTTCTTTCCATAGCCCTGTCGGTGCAGCCAGCCGGTACTGTGAATTGTAGCGCCCAGGGGTACTGTCTATAGCGTCACTTGGGAGTTGTATATCGCCGGTATTGGTACAGCAACAGAAATCGCCTTGGTTTATGAATGTGATTCAGACGCTGTGGTGTTGGTCTAACGTTTATTTGGGATGGAAGGTTGCACAGGCACGCAGCCGCGCGCTTCCTCAGGACAAGCAGGCGGCTTACTGGGAGCAGCGTCATGAACACTTTGCAAACCTCGTGTGGGACAACATAAAAGAGCTGAAGGGTACGAGGAAAATCAATGCATGTGTGCTTTGTTCCGCTACCACGATACAGCCTGTCGGCAACCACTACATGTGGCGAGCATCGTCTTAAAACGCAGCGGATTGCACATCTAGCCGTTTATCATTTCAGTTTTATAACAGTTGTCTTTCGTTGCGTAGTATTACTTCTCATGCGTTCGCGTGTTCTGTGACTGTGTGGGTTGTTCACGTAGGCTGGTGGGTAAAAGTTGGACAGTTCCTCAGCACAAGGAGCGACCTGCTGCCTCAGCAGTACATTCACCACCTCATCAAGCTACAAGATATGATGCCGACGACGCCATTTGAAGTTATCGAGAAGACCCTACGCACAGAGCTGGGTGAGACGGGATGTACTTTGCTGAAGGCATGACTGTCGTTGGAAAGCTAAAAATTAGCGAACTTGAATCAGTAGAAACTACGACCCCTTGGGTATTTGCGTTTCGGCATGAATGTGCCCCCTAGATTTCGAGTTTTTACATTCTGGCAAGTGGGTCTGATATTTCTTCAGGTGATTTGAATTTAATTTTCTCGAAAATCGATGAGCAACCGCTTGCTTCTGCTAGTATTGGGCAAGTTCACCGAGCTTGGCTACTTGATGGAACTGCAGTAGTGGTGAAGGTCCAGCACGCCGATGTTGAATCACTTCTAATGCATGACATGGCGAACCTTAAACAGTTGTCATGGGGTGAGCTCGGATGTTTCTGCAAAATGCTGTGGCCATCAGGAGGAGTGAACGTAGCGTTTTCATTTTTCGTCTTTCTTTTGTGTATCGCGGTTGCGTTACATGAAATTCTAAACATTTTGTGTTGGCAGTGGGCTACAGCCACTGTCGGCTACGGCCACTGTCGTTTTGCTTGGACACCCCTAACTTGTGTACTTCTGCTTGGTTGCAGCCTTCGGTATGCTCGAGCAAGGAATGAACTTGACACCTATTCTCGAAGAGTGGCAGAAGGCTGCCAGCAAAGAACTTGACTTCAGGTTTGAATACGCTCATCAGCAAAGGGCATTCGAGTCGGCCGAGGTGAGCGGTTCTAAGCACAAACGGACACCATATTCTCCTACTTCCCACACAGAAACTTGTAGTAATCGGGTATTATTTTTGTACAGTTTGCAGCACACGCACACGCAGTGCGGGTACTGAGACAGTTGATATGTATACGAGAGGTGTTGTTCCTGGCGGTTGTGGTTAGCTTAGCTCGCCGTCTTCTTTACATGTGTCGAAACTGTACGAGCATGTGTCCCCCTCAGCGCTCCGGCATAGGGGTAATCATCCCCAAGTGCTATTCGAACTTGGTGACAAAGTCGGTCATGGTAATGGAATACATTGAAGGCTTCAAGGTGACCGACACAGCGAAACTTGATGTAAGCTGGACTGCTTTACTTGGTGTCACAGCCGTAGCAGCGTCTCAGTACTCCAGGGACATTTTTCGAGTATACACATCTCTCAGCTTTTAAGTTGGCAGGCAATCCTGCGCAAATATGTGGCTACCAACGCATATGCTGATAACGGCAATTCGCTTCGTAGTGGCTTCTAGGTGTCCATATTAATGTGATGCGTTCGCTGCCACACATTCCAGCTGTACGGCGTTGACCGACGAGAGCTAATGTACAAGCTGTGTGACAGCTTCGCCTACCAAATTCACATCGACGGGCTATTTAACGGAGATCCCCACCCGGGAAACATATTGGTGTCTATTAATCCTGTGACGAAAGAGGCAAAGCCAGTTATTCTGGACTGGGGGCTTGTAAAAGAATTTGACTCAAAGGGGCAGACTGCCTTTTCTAAACTAGTGAGCTCTGCGCACCAAGGTTTCCGTCGGCAAACTGAAAAGTGCTGGTGACCAGCTTCATTTGTTTTTATATCTACTGGTCCTGTCAGGTTTATTCTGTCGCGTCAATGGATGTGATGGGCTTGATGGAGGCTTTCGAGCACATGGGTTTCCAGTTTAAAGAAAAAAAAGGTGCTGTGGTAGATCCGGAGATTTACATGGAAGCGCTGAGGGTGGCATTTAGGGTCAGTTGCTTTCTGCTAGTCTGTCAATTCGCCGTGCCGTAGCAGGAGCTAGTTCGCCTCCCTTCACCATGGCACTGCTTGGTGCCTACGACAACTCTCTAGGCTGCAGCAAGGGCAGCAGTCACTCCACTGCTCAATATGCGCATGTGATATAATTTGCAGCAAGGGGAAGTTGAAAAGAAGGAGACTGAGGAGCTGCACAAGGCAGCGGGCGAAACAGTGCAGGCAGCCGTTAAGGCGGGCATCAATCGGAAAAAGATTCAGGAAGGTAAAAGCTGCACCTAATCCAGTTCCATGCCTCGCAGGGCTTTTGACATTTGTTTTTCGCTCCAGGCTAGAAGCTCTCTCGTTGTTCGTTTAGGAGTCGTAGGGATGCGCCTGACAGGCAGAGCTGCTAAATCGTGCGTACACACTGCGTAGATGCTATTTTGTTGACGGACGGCTGTTGTATGTGCTCTTCGTTTGCCAATCTCAGCAAATCCGCTTGAAGACTGGCCAAAGGACATCATTTTTTTTGTGCGCGTCGCGTCCCTCCTCCATGGTCTTTGTGTTCAGCTGAAAGTGCACATTCCATTCCTAGAGATAATGGTCCGTCGAGCACAGGAGTGCCTCTTTAATCGGTACCAACCGCCGAGTCCTCTCATATACAATTATTTTCTGGGAGGCAGGGGAGCTGCCAAGTGGTACGGCACGTCATCCTGTATCTTATAAATATAGCTTCATAGCTTGTACACATGTATAGGGGTGGTTCTCTATATTGCTGAGTCAAGATATCATGCATACTCGGGTGTTGCAAGCTCAGTGGTGTTTCTTGTGGTGGGGATTATGCTGTTTGCGAGGCGTTTGTGTGGTGGATGTGTAGTTCGTTGCAGCAGCGGCTGAATCGGCTACTGCGACGCCTTGTGGAGCAGAAGCTGGTTCTTGGATGTCAAGTTGCAGTTTGTTTTCAAGGAGAGATGATTATTGATGCAGCCATTGGCCAGATGGGACCTGTGGATACGCGTCCGGTCACTCGTGACTCGTTATTTTGCGGCTACTGCACTACCAAAGGTGAATATTTACTTATTTGTCTCATTGTCGACGTAACAGAGTAAATCAGGATTATCAGGGCTGTGCCTACCTCATAGGCATCGTGGCGCAAGTCTACTGTGTCACTTTACGTAGCCTATGTAAGTGCGCTGCCTTCGACTTATGAACTGTACGCAGCTTAGGTACGTACCTTTGCATTCCTGTCGTGATGTGAACTGCAGGGATTTTGAGCACTGCCTTGCTACAGCTCGTGAGTAGTGGCGAGTTGGAGCTTGATGATGCCGTTTCAAGTTGGTGGGATGGGTTCATTCGGTATGGCAAGCGAGGCATTACGGTGCAGCAGCTTCTGACGCATCAAGCGGGCCTTCACCGAGCTTTGCCTGCTGATCTTACACTATCTCGGCTTGCAGATTACAGCGAAATGGTACGCATAGTAGAGGACGCTTCACCAGTTTGCACCCCTGGTTCCTGTGGAAGATACGCTTACCTCACATACGGGTGGGCTGTCAGCGAGTTGGTGAGATGCGTATCGGGAGTTTCTATAGATGTTTTCATACGAGAACGGCTCCTGGAACCTCTTGGCCTCGAAGATGAGATCTTCATGAGGCTGCCTCAGGAGGTAGAACAAACTTCCTCTGCTGACCAGCCATCACAACTTTCTGCATGTGTGTTGCTGGAAAGCAAGAAAGCGACGTCATCTGCGTTGCTGGAAAACAAAGCGACACCATTGTTAAATTCGAGCACGCCTTGTAGCCCAAGTTTGCGCCAGGCAGCCAGTGACAACTCGAGGACTGTGCCCAGCACTCAGTGTGCATTGAATGTGACTTCTAGTTTGGAGTTGCATCCGTCTTCTCATTCCGGTGAAGAGAAACCTCCCTTGGCGGAAAGGATGGCTACAGTGTACTCAAGTAGCGGTTCAGCAGGAACGAACTCCGGGCTACCAAGAACTTTTCAGTCTGCGAATTCCCCGTTGGCGTATCCAAGCAGCTTGAGTGGAGGACCCCAGCAGTTCTCTCCCACTGAACTGAGCCCTTCATTCTTGCTTCCTGGTTCGCAGACTCCGCGCATAGACACTCCTGAAGCTGGCAGTAGCAATAGGGAAGTCCAAGACCACGAGGATTCACGTAGCCGTCATAACAGCAACAATTCACTCCGGAGTTTACGGAGCCCGTTGTCAGACTCAGACAGGGCACGTCAAAGGACGGAAAACAACAGTGACTTCTCAGTTTTCAGCCGTCCACTGGAAAGTAGAGTGATAGGTGAGACGGACTCTTCTCGTCGAATGCTTCAGGTAGATGATGCAGCTTCTGACAGGAGTAAGTGCAGCAGCACTACATTCACGCACGGCACTCAAAACTCCGAGAAGGTTCATCAGCTCTCTGCGTTCCCAAAGGAGGTTGAGATTGTGACAGCAGACACTCCATTCTTTTGGAGGCTGACATCCGCTCGCAGGAAGATTTCTTTCAGTCCCATGACGCAAGAAGAAGTGCTGCAGCGACTAAAGCAAACAAAGGGAAGGCTGGAATCTACGAAGGGAGACGGTGTGCTCAGTTCGAAAGACAGTAACACAAGGCGTTCCATTGCGTCAGCCATGAGGCAACGACGCTGCCGTCTTCGTAACATGAAGGGCAACTCAGGGCCTCTTGAGCAAATCCGCGAAGTGAAAATTTGTAGTACACGCAGCGCGGAAAGTTTGCCAGATGTGTTTTCACGTGCAAGAGCGGCCAGGCACGCGGAGGAAGAGCGTCAGAAATCCGAGGAAGAAGGTGCTCTGTCGCACAGCGATGCTCTTACGGAGGGTTTACGGACTCCAGAGTCTGATTCGGACAGTGCGTGCATTACACCCGCTGCGCCTGGCTCGGCTCCACGGGTCTCGGTATTGGAGCTGATAAAGACGAAGCCACACGTCATGGACCCCCTTATTTACGATAGTCTTCGCATAGTGAACCAGTTGATCCCTCCAACCAATTGTCGCTGCACCGCCAGAGCGCTTGCAAAGCTTTACGCGGCATTAGGTGAAGGAAGAATAATAAGCAAACCTCTTCTTGACGCTGCTCGTGTTGCGCACACTGTGGACCCCACTCTAGAAGCACTTCTGCTAACTGGGGGAGGCAGCAGAACATGGGGCTTGGGATACCAGCTCTATGAGTGTCTATATCTGTCTCCGCCTGGCTGGGGTGGGATGCGGCTAGGTCACGGCAGTCAAGCGGGAGCTACTTTACTGCACAGCCGCAAGCCGAGTACAGCTGAATATGTGTCTAGGCGAAGCAGGCGATCACGAGACAGCAATATTTTTGCTAGTTTCGGGTCCAACGCTGGGCCTGTTTTTCAGAATGATGTGGAAGCCCTTCTTCGCGACAGGGGCCTCTCTTCGTCGCATCCATGGGGAGCAACATTGGGCCTGAAGCCGCGTGGAGTGGTGGGCTTCGGTCACGGCGATGTTGGGGGCTCTGTAGCCCTTTGTTTCCCCGAAATGAACTTGTCAATCAGCATCCTTCTTAACGATGTTCTGACCGGACCGGAGGTGAGCGCCCTCACTTGAATTATAGCAGTTATCCTCAGTTTAACGTGCTTGTTGCTCTGTGATATGCAATGCCACGGCTCGTTGCTGTTATCATTACAGGGACCTCAGTGGTCCTCACCAGTTTTGTTGTTACGAGGTTGTCTAGCTTAAGGTTCTGGGTCTTCTTGCGCACTCCACAGGCCTCGCAACTCATCTTGGATTTCCTGCTTATGTGCTTTGGCTTACAGCCAAAGTGGCAGACACAAGTTAGCATTGACGAACTGCTGGAGAATTTAACACCGCCGCTTTCTCAGTCCTAAATGCACCACGAAATAACTTGGGGGGAAGCGTAACCGTCTACAAATTGGTCAGGGACTGAAGGTTTCAATTGGCTGATGAGCGCAGGCCATATGAGTGTTTGAGACTGACCTTCGAGTCAGGCGCCAGGGCGCTTCAGAGCAAGCATCGCAAGGTAACTCCGTAACAACGCTTTCTACAAAAACGTGTTTTGGCAAGCATATAACAGTCAAATCTTTGGTCTGTTGCGTTTCATTTCCTGGCCTAGCATACTCAATTCTAGCTGGTACAGCTCCATTTTTACTGACCAGGTGCAGTCAGCAAGACGGTGGCCTGAAACCCTTACTGCTGTACTGCGAAGCTCCTGAGGCACATTTGAGGTTGTACTTACTTATTGTAGACACTATCCAGCGTCGCCGGCTTCCACAGTTTCGCGAAGAAAAGGAGCAGTCAAGGGACCAGCTAGGAGTCTAATCAAATTTAGAAAGTAGTGCCTTAGGCAGTGCTTTATTGACACATTGTAATAACCAGCAGCACTTAACTGATTGCAGCGAAAATGTGTGCACGCTATACCACTGCAAAGTGACCTCTCTTCTCAGCTACTCGGAGAGCAGGGAGGCGGGCAAGTCAGACAGCAGCACAGTGAGTGTCGTTTCCTCGTCCATGTTTAGTTGGCTGTGGCATGCAGCAATGCTTGCAAATTCTCAAGCGGGAAACCATCCAACGCAACGCGAGTCACAGCAGTTTCAGACTCGTCTTCCACCCATCGTGAACACGTTCAGTGCCTATTTCGATGCCTTTTTCGATGCCTATTGTTTCAACAGAAGCATGGTGCGCCACGTGAGCCTTTTTAAATCACCTGCAGGAAAGGCACAGGCGAGAGCATTTTCACCAATCCGGGAGAGAAGCCATAGTTAAGAAACTACGGCTTCTTCTCCGGATTGATGTAAACTGTCTTCGTTGGATGAGCGATTGGCGCTAAATGACGAAGCTTGCATTTCTTTCAATTTATATATCCGGATCCTGGACCGGTAAACAATTATTCCGTAAATGCACTGTACAAGGAGGAGGCTTCAAGCGAGTCTCATGATGGGTGTACCAGACCTTAGGCTTTTGCTTCACTCCGCTCTGCATCACTGCACAGGCGGCTCAGTATTGCCCCTCGACACCTGAGACAGTGAAATGGATTTCAACACAGTTCACCCGATACGCTTTCCACTCTGCGGCTAATGATCCTCCCACGGGGACGCTTTGCAAGCGGCAAGCATTCGTGCTTTGCATGCGACATAACTCTTGAAGGTTTGCATTGGTTCATTTGTTGCAGTGCCCAGTTTACTCGCAGTTATCGGCCGAACTGTGTCCGCTTCAAGCACGCCGGTAAAATTTGATGAGCGAGCTGCAAGAGACAAAAGCCATCGGAAGGTGGCTCTCATCTCTGCAAATGAGTAAAGGCAAGGCACGCGCACACTACGCAACGTTCCCACACACAGATATTACACAGATGAATCTGTGTTCCTTTTTGGTCACTCATTAACTCTTCAGCGGGAGAGCCATTTGAAAATGAAAATGAAATCCTATGTCTGCATGCACTAGTCTTGGGTCGGGCATCATCTGGCTGGCTGCCTTTTGCCGTTCTGCCCATGCACATTACTGGTAGACCACAGTATCTGCCATTTACGGATGTTGTGAAGCCGTCAGACTGGAAATGCCAGACTACTTGATGCCGTGTAGGCCAGCTGCGTCTCAGGACCACGCCGTTAAAATATCTTTCACCAGGAAATCGCCGCAAAGAATTCACGACCCCACCTCATCCCTAGTCGTGCCATGCCACCGCTAGGCACACTGAAAACACATTCGTCTGGCAGCCACTGTTCAGTGAGCTGTAATCTCTCTGCAGCGACTATGTATGTAGAGGGGATAGGATCCACTTGTTTGGACGTATGTGCAGGAGGAAGGCGGTAGTAAAACTACACAATGCTCCAGTACACGGAAATGCTTCAGACGGGTGTGGCCAACAACACCGATTTGAAAAGCCGCCGCCGCAACCACCCCACGCAGCACACTCGGGCATTCGTTCGCGGGCTCTTCACACAACAAATTGTTCCAACGTGCTTGCAAATTCTTCGTAAGAGTTCCAACGTGGAGGTCATATATTGAGCGACATGAATGGCTAGCAGATATGCCACATCCCCGGATACTGAAGGTGCGAACAGGTGGTTGCTTCGCCAAAAACCAATTCAAGGAGCCACAGCCTCTGTGGCTCCTTGAATTGGCTTTTTGTTGTTCACCTTGGTGGCTTTTCATCTGGATGATTTTTACTGGATACTCGTTAAGCAACCATGTCCAGGGCAGACTGGGCGGGGAGATGCACATCGCGCAATCAAATCACGCCTCCCGATGTCTCGAAGTGTGTGGCAATTGCGAGCTAGCATTTTCGTAGAGCACGGGGCACTTCGCAAAATCCCAGAGTAGCGTCAACTTGTAGAACGTCAATTGTGGCTTCTCTTGTACATATTTTCCTCTGGCCTGCTACCTTTGTTGCACTTCCAACTGTCGTGTTCAACGGCCTTAAACAGTGCCACGACAAAACACCTTGATAAAGGAAAATCCGATGTCTACAAGCGCCCCAAAAAGCATTAGCCTGTCCACCACGCCCTATACAGCAGCGGCACAGAATGTGTGCTTGCCACAGGTGCACTCTCAGTGTCGACACATAAACAGCGGCTATCTACGGCGAGATTAATCACTGGGGTCTCCTTTCAAGTTACTTTCTCCCATCGGCACTTGGCGGGGCGAAGGACAATAAGTAGACGTGTGATCACGTGCCGTCGCGATCTTGATAGCCTAGGTGTGTTAAGACTGTGTTACCTTGCCCACAGCAACTCGCTCCTTCAGTGCGTAGCGCTAGGTATGGCTCTAGGGGTTCTATCGGCCACACACCGACAAAAACTTAAAATGCTCTTTTACAACCCAAGGCCTCAAAGTACTGCGAATTGAGCGCTTTCTGCATGCTTCCATCGCACTTGAAGTTTCAGGTGCAGGGCCGTTGCAAGCTTCCGACGTCCAGTTGTTCTTCCTCGTTCCGTTAATAGCCTATATGGTTCTCAATCAGACTGAGTGCAAGTAATTAAATACGGCTAAAAAATCCCGAAGCAGCGTCTAGTTGTGCTGAATTGAATGGTTACAGAGTCATTACATGTCGTCGTAGCCGAGTCCGCATTAACTGCGACATTATTACAGACTACCATATGAAACACATGAAGAAAAACAGTAGCAATGAAGCCCCAACATAAATATTTTTGAATTACTGTTTTCAGATTTGCTGCCGCATTGTGCATACTGCAATGCCCAGCCCCAATCCTTGTGTTGGAGCCTCGCTAGGAGTAGACGGAAATACCGCTATGAAACTGCGAAGACTTCACCTAAACGTAGTCGTATTGCCATTTCGATACTTTGCTGAGCATTTTCTCATTAATTTTAGGCTCACTGTAGCTGGAGCCCTTACAGACTAAGCATCTCGCATCCACAATTCGCCTCGAACTCCTGCAGTGGGGAGGACGTGATCAAAGCTTCCCAAAATATTCTCATTGCTCATGTCTTTCTGAATTATTGAGAGTATTTACACAGCTATTGTGTGCGTCCGCGAAACAACGTGAAAGGTTTAGCTTCTCCACCCGCCACAGCTGACGATGCCTTCAGCGATTGTCGGCGCCATCACGAGCGTCACTTATCGTTGATTCGGAAGATATACCGTTATGTAAGGGTGGTGGTATTCAGTAAAATTACCACGCTTTGCATCCCAACGGCAAGACGCACAAGAGGAGGCCTGGTGAAGTCGGGTCATGAGCCACGCCAGAAGGACATGACGTTCTCTGTCTAGTGGAAGGGCCGCGAAAATTGTCACAGCTTTTGGAGTCTGGATATCGTGCTTCTTATTTGCCTGGGCAAGTGAAAAACAGTCGAGGCCTACAATGTATGGCGAGGGCGTCGGTACACCATGCCCAAAGGCAAGTCAAGCACGGCATCAACTGTCTAATCGTCGTTTGCACACGCAAAATCACAGTTCAACTTGTCATTCGCATTGCTCTATCTTCCGAGTTTGCTGTAATATGGGTCGATACAGGCAACAGTGGGCGCGTCCAAGTATCGCGCTCACATGGCCTTAGTAGGGGCCTTTCTTATCCACCTGACTCTCGGTAAGGAAATACATTCATGACTTACGGATTCCAGTGTTCCTACGAACTGTCAATGGGGGATACGCGGTGTGTGTGCAACTGTCAGCCAAGAAAGACAAGTGGGGGGCTTCGGTGTTTGTTTATATTACTTTCGCATCCTTTCAGGAAGTCTACACGCCTTCGGCAATATAGCGCCTTCAATTATTGCTTATATGCGACTACTACAGCCATCTACTACCATCCGCTACCACGTACGCCTTGGTTCAGTTTAGTTCGGAGTAGAAGGTCGTCATTAGGTTGAGCTCTACCTACGGGTTCTTGTCTTACTGGCTCTACGATGCGTGTGTTGCCCACATGCCTTTTACAGGATGGGCTCGTGTTGTATGTCTCCGCGGTGCTGGTCCAGGGCATAGCAGGGTTCTTTGGCGGAAGGCTTCACAGAGCCCTAGGACCCACTAAGTGAGCTGGGAGAAACACAGCGCTGCGGAGTTTTATTGCTGCGCAGCTGCTGTTCCGCTTAGCCTTCGTTTGTCCCCAAAATAGATGCATGCGTGTACCCGTTGGGAGACAGTCTGTATACTGCACAGTTTGTTGAACGCTGCCTTTCCCTGACTGGTACCGAGCATCCATGATTGACTGCGTCTTCTTGCTCGTCTGTTCGTGCAGCATTATTGCGGAGGCATCATATTTGCACAAGTATTGTGTATATTTTTCAGCTCTCTTTGGTCAACGTCTTGTGAATATACCCATAGTTGAGTGCAACAGTTGCTTCACAGAGGTGAAGCTGTGGTCTTGCGTGTCATTTTTTGTTTAGGCGTTAGCATGTTAGTCTTGCGCTGCTTTGATTTCTGCTACCACAGGGCGACCCTTCTTGGTGGATCTGTCATGAGCATTGGTCTTGTCATGTCCGCGTTGACTCTCCATAGTTGCTTCCTTTTCTGGTGAGACCGGACGCATTATTGTCGGTGCTCCGGTGCGATTGTTTGCCAATTCGCGTGAGGAGAACTCGAAGCGCTGGAGTAACTGGAGCTAAATATATGTCGCATGCCCCTGTTCCGTGCAGCCTCTCGTTTGGCGTCGTCACTGCCATTGGCAGCGGCCTCTGCTACCCTGTGCCGCTGACTTGCGCTCTGGAGTGGCAACCACATCGAAAAGGCACAGTGCGTAAATAGGATATATGTTCATAGAGGAGCTTTTACCGAGCCCTAAGGAGTTCGGATGTTGTTGAGGTTTTAGCTTGGCTCGCCGGTGTACTAGCCAAGTGCATATGCCCTAGTCAGCAATATGGCTTGTGCGCTGTAGGTAAGCTGCGTGATATTCCTTGGGCGCAGCTTGTCTGTCTGTCTGCTTTGCCCAATACATTCTTTGCTACTTTTTCGCAATACGCAACACTCGTTACTCTCCTTTGTCTCACCTGGAGGAGCCGAAGATGGCTTGGCAGGTAAGAGATAAGCTAAGCAGCTCGGTATTGTCTCAGAAGCATTGCAGTGCAATGGCACTTTTTGTTATGTATACAAAACTTGTGCTTCGATCGCATTACATTGTGTGCTGCGGTTGCAGTGCCTGAAGTCTATGTGTCGGACACAGCTGTGCTCCAACGCCTGCCAGCACTGTTTCTCCTGATGGCAGGTGCATGCTTGGCACTTCAGGTGCGTCTGTAGTCTATCAGCAGAATCACTGCATTTTATTTATTCTGCATAGAGACGTTTTCAACATTTGGTTATTGGCGTTTTATCTAATGCAGGCTGTGGGCGCTGCGCTCTTATCTGACCCACCGCCGCTGCCAATGGACTCTCATGAACGGCGAAAGCTGATTGAGGAGATCCGTTGTGGGTCTTCATTGAGAATGTGCTGCCTTCAAAAGTGGCGTTTGCAGCTCAGAGATAACGAGCTTGCTCCGGTTTTATATTTCTCATGCTCTTGTGTGGCTTCCTTGTTCGCAGCGCCCTCACCTGCCACGGCGGCTTCGCTGCTATCCTCCTTCGTGCTGACACCCCAGGACCTTTGCAGCTCTTCGTCATTCTGGTTGTTGTTCATGATGCTGTTCTTTTCTTGGCAGTCTGTCCTTGTAGCTGCGTACATGTGGAAGATTGTGCCATTTGTCTTCATCCATAACGCTTCTGCTAGCTCGTATGTAGATACGCCGGATCTTAACGTCGCCCCGACGCTGACAGACGGTCTCCAAAGCTGGCAGTCTGTAACAGACCTGCACCTAAGCACAATTGGCGCAGTTGCAGGCGCTTTGTGCGTAGCTGGGCGTCTAGTTTGGGGCTATATCGGCAATAAAGCTGGAAATAAGCGCGCTCTCGTAAGCTGCACCTGCACTTCCATTTTGATGAAACAGTTAGGAGTACAGCTCAGCTGCTGCATTCTGTCTCTTTAATCGTTTTGGCAAACATGGTCATGCTTCGATGTTAACGTTTGTGATTACTGCAGATCATTATGAATCTTTGCATGGCGGCGCTCTTGGTAACGTTCATGAACCGCAGCATGGCTTCCCCTCGAGATTTCGCTCTGTGGTGAGTTTTAGGTGCCATCTGGAGGGCGAAACACTGCCGAGTGCAATGTCTTTCGCGGTAACTCGTCCGTGGGCACGATACGTACTTGTGTAATTTTACCGCAGGCTTGCCTTACTTAACGCATGCCACGGCGGACTGTTTTCGGTGCTGCCATCCCTCACCTCGGACTTGTTTGGCCACAAGAACTTTGGGCCTGTCTTTTCGCTGCTCTTCGCGGCAAGGCTTTGCGCCGCTGCGTGCATATGTGTCCTCACCAAGGCATGACACAGTCACTTCATGTCTCATCCGGGCCAAATTGCACAAATTTTATAGTTTTTGACTGCACTGGTGCATACGTAGAAGTCTAAAGCATACGTTTGTCAGTGTTTGTGTGGTGGTATGCACCTCACAGTTCGATGCTTTGCTTGAAAGCGCAGCTACTCCCTGTTCTGCCCACTTTTCTAAATTCCAGCGGCGCCGCATTGCTGTTCTTGTTGCAGGTCGTGCTAGAGCTTGCAGACGGAGTGACGCTGTGCATGACTTTGGCTGGGTGCCATGTTCTATGGTGAGCTTGGAGCTCTGTCGGTCATTCCTTCACTACAATTAGCTAGAAGGCGGCCAGCCGTCTCAACTCTAGCAGGGGCCGCATTTATATTTGCTGGGATTTTTGCGCCCTGATTATGCCAAGTTACGAGCTGTAGAAGCGCATAATCTTGTTGCTGTTCGCAGTGCGGGTTTGGCCCTGGCCTTCCATCCAACTGAAGCTCTGCCCAATCCGTACAAGCTGGTGATGACCTAACGCTTGACACCTCTCCTCGGCAAAAGTTTTGTGAGTCGCCTCAAGACGCGGCTCACAGTCCTTTTTATTAACTCTTGGACAGATCAGAAACATGAAAACTGCTAGATGGAGCGCCCAGAAACGCGAATACTGCTACATGGGAGCCGTTCAGTGTGAGTTCGAGAGGAATCTCATCACTTGAGGGTGGCTTCACTTCAAAAGAACGGAATCAAACAAAAAAGTGCATTTTGTATTTGCAGCACAGCACGTTTGGGCTACTGCAAGCCTTGCCAAGAAGTTTTTCTTCTGCTCCGGTGAAGCATTGCGCCTTAGCTGGTCAGCTGTGTAGGGCGTAGGGTGCATCCAGTGTATAGTGTGGGCTGTCTCTGCCCAGACTGCAGTTGTCACTGCTTTTGATCTTGTAGGGGATGTTGGAAGTCTGCTCTCCGCAGACGTGGACAAGCGACGTGCTGATGTTTGTTCGTTGTACGAGGCGAACTTGAGCTACGGCTGTCCGCTTTTTCGCGTACAGCGGACAGCCAAGCGAGGACTCCGTTTTAACAGCTTAACAAATGTGTAGTTTGATGTGGCTCTTCCAAATTCCGTTTAAGTTTAAGGATAATGAAGACAGTTTAGTACATAGTGCAGATGAACTGAATGTTCGTTGCGGTGCGTGAGAACTTCGATGAAGTAGTTCAACTGTAGTTTCCTGTACATGTTCGTGAGCCAGTTATGCTCATAAAAGGGACTTCTCAGGAAAGGAGGGGAAGGCACCAAGAGCATGTGTGCATCCGTGAGCACGTTTGCTGAGAAGTTAGCACGCATCTAACTTGCGGGTGGTAGCGAGGAGCTTCTGTTCCTGATGGCTTAGTGGTTCCAAATTTTGGTGGTTTGCTTATTCGAAGTGTCCAGTGTCCTGTTCTGCTTTTAGTGCACACTGCCCCTGCTCGTGCATGATTATTTACGCTGCTCCTGCACTTCAATGGGTGGCAGCAGCCGTTCACAAGAATGACCATTCCTTATTGGTAAGAACAGCTGTTTGATACTACCTACGACTTGAGAAAACGATAGTCCGTTATAAGCAGCTACATGGTTACCGTGTTCGTTTTGGTGAGGGTCACCTACACCGCCGGCACTGATTGCGATGGAATGCGTCATTTTATGGCCCATGTTGTCTGAAATTCTTAGTATATTTTGGCACTTTTAACTGTGAATAAGGCTTCTTGTAGCAGTAACTTTGCTTTCATGAAGGGCGCGCATACTGCGCAGGTGCTCTAGTTGTCGAGCCTCTGACCATCGGCGGACGTCGAAAGGACCGAAATGTCAAAAAAGTGGGACTAGCCAGCCCCTTTGGCACGTAATAAGCTGCATTTACATTCAAATGTGGACGTCTACCTGTTAGGAGCAAATAGCCGGTACGACATTTAGCGCTTCAGTTTGCGCCGTCTGCTCGAAACTTCGAGACCAAACCGCTGCCGAAAGAGCTCAGTGCACCAATTTGATTCATACTTTGCGAACCCTTGCTTCATGAAAGAAAAGAAAAACATAGTTATTATTTTCTTAGCATTTTTACTATTTTCAACTGGGGTGAATGGCTAGAACAGCCTGTAGCACGCGATACGTCGTCGTGTCTCCAGCACTCAACTGGATGGCTGTTCGCCCCCTATCGGCACCAGCCTAGTAGTGACAGGAGCCAGCCGCCTGGATTCACAACATGAGCGCATATGTTAAGGGCTTCATTTCAACTGGTGAACATTAATGTTTTGCTCCTGAATATCAACTAAATCACCATGGATGCGTGCTTTGCTCGCACGGTCGTCCTTGTGGCCACCGTCACCGTTGCTATGACGGTCGACTGTCATCGGGCCCCTTCAAGTTCGGAGAAACCTTTGAATGGCTACACTTCCCAAGCACTTGGCCATGCCTACGAAGGCTTGATCTTTGCTCAGGAAAAAGGAAACGACACGCCTCTACTGCATCACAGCCGACGGCTACGCCAGAATGGTTGGAAAAACCGTCCACACTCGCTGCAAGAGCAAGCCGGCAACTACAACACTCCACTATATGGGCTTGCAAACATTGAAGAGAACTCTAACGGCTACGAGCTCTGGCATTCTACAAGGACTCCAGATAGGAGACTCGGGGAGGAAGCCAACGCTTCATTTGCTCTTCTCAGTGCTTCTCCACCTGGGTCAGCTAAGAAAGGAGGCTCTCGCTCAAATTTGCGCAAAAGCGGAGAATCGGGAAAGGGAACAAGCAGCCCCATTTCAATTTTTAAGGCCATTGGACGACCTTTCGCGTCATTAGGCGCAGCCGCGCTGAGAGCTACTGGGGAAATCAGGAAGCTCTTATTCAAGCCCAAAATGTCTTGCAAGTTGGAACTGAAAGACAATCTGATTGGAGGCCACGGTTCGCCTATAGTGGCGAAGGCCATTTCCCGGTTGCCGCTTCCAAAGACGGACAGGAGACTGTTGGCAGTAGAGGAGGGGCTCGATGTGCATTTTCCTAGAGACCAAGACATAACCTTTGACTGTGTGGGCTACGACCAGAGCATAGTTCTTCGGCGCGGTGCCCTGCTCGGAGCTGGCAACTTTGGGTACGTGTTCTCCCTTACCAGCAGGCATGGTGCTCAGTACGCCGGCAAGATCTATGCCATTCAGCAAAGCGAAAAACACACAATGGACATCGCAAAAGACCAGCTTAAAATATTGAATTATCTACCCCCAAACATGGATGCCGCTACAGCCCTCCACACTCTGCATCTTTCGCTTCCTCTCTGTGTCATATCAAAGCGCTACGCCCCAGCTGTGCTAGACTTTCCCAACAAAAAGCAAATCTTGAATGCGATTGTTCTGTATCCACGACTCCGCATGGACTTGGTCTATCTCTCTGCTTCACTGTTCAACTATCGCCCCGAAGACCGCGAAGTGCTGATGATTCTAACACAGCAGGTTGTAACAGCTGTCAACGACTTGCACAGCCTCCACCTGGTGCATTTCGATATCAAGCCCCAAAATTTTCTTCTCACCGAGAATGGCAGTGTCATGGCAGCCGATCTTGATGGTGCAAAGCGTGTGGGGTCGCCGGTGATGCCCGTATTGTATACCATCGCCTTCGCAGCCCCGGAGTTGGCTGAGATTATTGCGAATATCAATGAAGACGCACAGGCTGAATATACCATGGACTCGTGGCCACTAGGAATGACAATCTACTCCCTTTGGTGCCTAAATCTGCCACTTTCCAAGGAGTTCCGCTCACTGCCTCCCAGTGACAGGCTCATCTCACTGTATAAGTCCCCCCAAGATGCTCTGCTATTCGACCAGGAATGCACGGCTAAGATGCCACCAATGGTGCTCGACTTAATAACCAAGTTCATGAAAATCAACCCTAAGGAGCGCCTAACGCCGGCTCAAGCAGTTGCATCACACCCAGTAATGCAGCGAAAATCTGAAGGAGAAGCAATAAAACCACTCATCAACTCAAGGTTTCCCGCAAAAGCTTCGGCACCGTCAACTGTTTCAACTGATACAGGAGGGCCCAGTCTTACTTCCAGTTACGTGTTTGTGACACCAAAGATGGTGGAAGCTGGCCAAAGCTTCGAGCAACAGGTCGCAAAGACTGCCAAGACAGAAAACACTGGATTCGAACTTGTTGGAAGCTACTTAAGAAATCTGAGGCCTCTAAATGACGCGCAGTACTTCGCCGCATCTGCGCACAGTTCAGACGCCCTATGGGATGAGCGCCGAGAGGTACCAGAGGGACACTCGTCTGAAACTAACTCAGTTTAGCTTGTCCCCACGTTCTCAAAACATCAAACGCAGCGTGGATACTCCTGGAGGCACGCCTGTCGGGTCATATGTATTTAAGTGTCGCAGCGCTTGCCTCCTCTAATTGTTTTATAAGTTTGAAAACTAATTGTACTGCTCAGTCTTGAGCGAGTTTTAGGGTTGCGGCACTAACTCGGAAAGGCCCCAATCGAATTGAATCTCCAGTTTCTTATATGAAAGCATGTAAACTACGTGTTTTGAATCCTGTTTTTTCAATATAGAAATACTGGTGCGCAGTGAAATTCGGGCAGACTGAAGTAGCCACATTGCAGTTTTGTCGGATAGATCGCTTTTATTCTCCAGACAATTGCTTCCTTATTTGGCCAACTAATCTACTGCTACTTCTTCTCTCCTCCGAAGATTCCTTAGTATTTTTCGCAGATCGTGTATTGACAAAGCTGCCCCATGATTGCTCCTTCACAGATTCACTGTCGAAAGAAGGCGCTCTCACACCGAAATCCCATACTTCCACTCCTCGCATGAAGACCCCGCAGACGAATTTTGTCATCGCTGTTCATGTACCTCTCAGCAACCAGTCAGCCATGTGGCATGAAAATAAAGTAAGTGAGCTATACCTGCTCAAGAAAACGTGTACTTCACCCTGTTCTGGGCTTCTGCGCACGTCTCACCAAGATATCTCGTCACACGCAGATTGCAGCGAACATTTATGCCGGTTCAGGTGCACAGCCATCTCTGCTTGGGCTGCGGCTTTAGTCACGGCAGAAAGAAGAACAAATAACAAGAATCCCTAGACTCACGCATTCAGCTGTTCTGTTTTGAGTTCCTCCCGGTTTGTTGGCCCCCTCGGTCACTTATGGGAAGGCAGGAGTGGAACAGCACAAGCAAAACACAAAAATGTTCCAGCAAATGCATCTTCAGACGAGCAAAAATGAATTTGCTCAATAAATTGCTCTGCAATCGCAGACATGAGGCATCAGCTCACCAGGGCTCGGCAGCATGCGGAGGCAGTGGAAGCTCCAGAGTTGACGGAGGTTTCAGGCTGCTCGAAAGGGGGAATGTTGTGATTATAGATAGCTTCCTACTTTAGAACTAAGCTGTGGTGCACTGTTCTTGTTTGGGTTGAGGTATCATCAAGTCCAGGCTCTGTTTTAAGCGCGTCTTCAGCCTCTATTTTGTAGGGCGAGCCCCAGCTTCTCATCCCCACGGGCACCGGGGCGCGCCAGCCACCAGAGTTCCCTTGAATTACAGCTTTTTTAACGCAATTTCCACCGTCGGCTTCATTGTGCATTCAGTTTCCAAACTGCAGCCGCCAGGTCAGACGCATCGACTTGCCACCGCCACCGCGCAGTGCAGCGACAATTAGACGCGGCAACTCTGTGGAAGCCGGGCCTGAGCGACTTTTGAGTATCCATTTTGTAGAAGGGAGGGACTCTGCCAGGAAGCGTGGGGAAGACATGATGGGGATACCCCCTAGGGGGCTCCGGCTGCAGCGTCGTTGTGCTGGTTTTCCTGGGCGTGAGTGATATGCAGCTGGGGCAAGCATCACCTACAGGTACTCAAGGTACTACACTAGTTTAGTTTGATCCACGGAGTTCACGTACGGCAGGTAAAGTTTTGAAGCAGCTGGAAGGATTATCGGGCAGTAGCAACGCAGAAACACAAATTGTTTGAGAATACTCAAACTTTCTCTCTCCGTGCACTTGCTAGTTGTTGGGTTCCGGCTGCTGCGACAATGACGGGTCCTGGGGAGGTCGCTTTGTCGGACGGCAGAGGTCACCGGCCCAGCGGGTCTCATTCCAAAGACAAGCACTCTAGTAGCAGCAGCAGTAGTAGCAGCAGCAGCTCCAAGAAACACCACAGGCCCAGCAGCCACACAACCAGTACTACGGTTAGCAAATCCGCAAAGAGAAGCAGCAAGGGAGGACATGCCGAGCGCGATAGTAGCTCTGGAAGGCCCAAAGGCGGCCAGAGTAGCAGCCAGGGGCAAAGCAGCGGCAGCAGCAGTAGCAGCAGCAGTCACGGCCACAGCTCCAGCCACAAGAGGAGCAAGGATGATCAGAAGCACACGAGCAGCAAGCACAAAACTGAGACGAATGCGACTCACCACGAGAGTAAAGGCCACTCTAAGGACACAAAGAGCCACAAGCGCTCCCACTCACACAAGGCGGAGGAGCCAAAGCGGCACCGCAGTCGCAGCCGCAGCGCCGACAAGAAACGCAGAAAGGATAGGAGCCCCTCTTATCAGCCCCCGGCTGTGGTGAACACCACTGATCCCACCAAGAATAGCCTAGGGGATCCATTCCCCCCCGACCTTGAAGGCCCCTGCTATGTGAAGCTGCTGCCTCAGCAGCGCGACGTATCGATCTTGTTAGGAGTGGATAACCGGGGTCTCTCGAATATGGCGAAGAGCCACGCCTGCAAGAGCCGCCTCTCAACGAAGGATATATTCTTCCCTGAGACCAACAGGCGCATGTTGTTGTTGCAAGGACCTCTGGAGGCACTCCACAAGATGTTGCGACAGGCTCTACAGACGATATCAGAGCCAGGGAAACATCGGGACAGCCCGCGGAGCTGCACGGTTACGTTTATAGCCCCCCATGAAGTCTGCCTGGGCATACCCGAAGGCGCAGATCAACCGCTGCGCAAGCTGCGCAAAGTAGGCAAGGCCAAACTGAGCATCAGCGACAGGAGAGACATGAAGAAACAAGGGGGGCGCGAGCGCCTGCTGACCCTGGAAGGCGGTTTGCCGGACGTGCAGGATGCGGCGTGCACAGTAGCGACGTTGCTGCAAAAGCAGGAGAATCTGCGGGACTACTGTAACCTCAAGTACGACAGCTGCATGCCCAAGGCCGATCCTGAGGAGGAGGAGGAGCCCGTTGAGGATCCCTTGGGGGAGGATCTTGATGAATCTACTATGCAGGCCCTCGCCAGTATCCTGATCCCGCCCGAGAAGGAGCCAGTGAAGGCGGGGGTGGCTAGCGTGGCGCCCAACGTGCCTAATTTGTCGGACTCGGCAAAGGCGGCACTGATCAGTCAAGCTCAGGATGAACTGGCCCGCATCAGCAACTTACAGTACATGCGCGACACCCGCACGGTTTTGATGCAGGGCCCGGCTTACCACAAGGTGCTGGTAAGCGATCTGATAGCTGCGCAGCTCCTTGGCTCCAACGGGAACATCATCAATCAATTCGAAGCGGAGTACGCTGTGCAGGTCAAGGTCGCCCCCCCCGAGCCCCCGCCCTGCACGGAGCGCATAGTGATTATTAGCGGGCAGCCACAGGACGCCGACCGCGCGCTGCTGGCGGTTCTCGAGAAGGTGTATGCTGCTTGTCTTATGGTCGGCCATGCCAACTTCATGGTGTGGCGAATGTGCGCCATGAGCACCTGCTGCGCCCTCATCTGCGGGCCCGGTGGCCAACGCATTCGCCAGCTGGCAAGCTTTACAGGAACACGAATCCAGATATCAAACAGAGACCAGCAGACGCCGTCCCATCACGCTGCCCAGTTGGTGCCTTCTAACCCACACGAACGCATTATATCTATTCTGGGGCCCCTTGAGCAAGTCACAATTGCAGTAAAAGCTATGCTGCCATACATTCACGCGGACCCGAACCAATCATTGTCTGTACACCAGACGTACGGCCACGGATACAAGCTCAAGATGCCAGCATGGGCAGAGACCGGTGTCTTGCAAGAGGGAATGAATATGGAGGCTCTGAAGGAGGATCCCTTAGAAGACGAGCGGCCGGTGTCGCTGCCGGGTCCATTCCACGTGAAGCTGCTGATCGACCCCGCACTGGCAAACTCCCTGATAGGCAAAGAGAGCGCGACCATTACCAGAGTCGCGGAGGAATGTGGCTGCAGCATGCACGTGTTGTCCTCAAAAAACAAGTTCCCCGAGTCGACAGACCGCATTCTGCTTATGTCCGGGTCCACTGAATCCATAAGCACGGGAATTATTGCCTTACTAGAGCGCTGCAAGGAGGTTCACCCCAACCTTCCATACGACCAAATGTACGCCAAACTTGTTGTGCCAACAAGCGTCTGCCCGACAGTTATAGGGCCAGGAGGCACTCGCGTAAGAGAGATACGAGAAGCCACGCTCACCCGCATCACTGTTGACAGGAATTCGAGCCCTTGCCCTGAGCGTATCATTGCCGTACATGGCATGGCCCAGGGAGTGCACCAAGCGGTGGTTGCAATTAGCACCATCGCGCAGACCGATCCCAGCCTGGTGCTAATGCTGGAGTTGCAGTATGACTATTTAGAGCAGCAACAGGAGACGCAGCAGCAAAATGCGCAGCTAGATTCGAATATAGTCGGCGCCGTCTTAGAGGGGGTCTTGTCAGTAACGAATAAAGTGGGAGGAGGAGCGACG
Organism: Eimeria tenella; assembly: GCF_000499545.2. Lineage (NCBI taxonomy): Eukaryota > Apicomplexa > Conoidasida > Eucoccidiorida > Eimeriidae > Eimeria > Eimeria tenella. The sequence goes on from NW_013541457.1 coordinate 793,375, forward strand.
GAGGTGGCCGTGAGGCGCCTTGAAGGGATGAAGCAAGTACGGCATACGTTCCCCATATGTTTCGTGGCCACGTTACATAGCATTTTGCTTTGCTTTCTCTTTGTCTTCTTGGTCTGTCTTCTTGGGTGTGCCCAGTTCATTTTTAATGCTTACTCGCGTAGTGTCCGCAGTGGCTGCTGGGGTGCAGTATGATACAGGTCTGTAGTAAATGCGACACTACATGGGACGTGGGAGAACGAGTTTTGCGCACTTCGGTTTGTTGCATTTTCTTTCTCTTTTTTTTTTCTGTTTTCCTTCAGGCAACAGCTGCTCAGGCCCCGCTGGGTCCTATGGGGCAGCACAAACACGGGTATACTCCGAACTACGATGCGCCAGTGTCGTTCGTAACGGCCTCCAACAACAACCCTGTAACAGCAGAGGCATCTAAGAGCTTCGCATTGGCACAGAGGGCAGCCCAGGCGCTCGGGGGGGACCCAAGGGTCCGCGTGCCCTCGCCACCGCGTCAGGCTGAGGAGTGGGAGCAGCAGCAGCGGGAGATTGAAAATTATGAGCAGCAGCGTCTGGCAGGACACGTTGAGGTGTACAGTAGCAGCGGAGGAGTACCGCCAGCTTCGGTTGGGGCCCCACCAGTGGGCCAACCGATGCCTCCTGCTGGGCCTGCTACTCCTGCTGCTACTGCAGCCTCTGCACAAAATGGCATGGACGAAGATGACGGGGATCCACTACTGGAGGGGCTTATGAACGAGGCCTTTTAACTGGCTTTGTGATTTCTAATATAGAGCTGTGCGGTTAGCAGCATGACTATAAGAAGCGAACAGCAGCATTGACAGCAGCATTAGGGCTCCATACACGCGACACTCCGGGCAGTTTGACCGTTTGTTCAAGTCTTTGGCATCTTGGCGTCTTGCATTTTTCTTGGCTTTGTGAAAGGCAGAGCAAGGATCATGTGCAGGCTCTCCACAGGAGGAGAGTAGGAGCATTGCTTGCGGGAATGGCCTGCCTAGTTTAGCTTTCAGCGTGCTGTTTCACTGATAGCACATTCGTTGTGCATCTTGGCATAAACTATCCCAACCAGGGTTGCTTCTCTTTGTCGTGTTTTTCCTCCATTTCGCCGTTCGGTTCATTGGTTTCCAGCTAAAAGAAGCGAAATGTTAGTATGGGATGGTTGGGGATCGAAAATAGAGCAAATGTTTTGCGGATGCTTTTTGCAGCTTCAATCCTTGTTCAAGTATATTTAACATGGTTATTTCCTGCTAGTGAGCACTGCTTACCGCAAAATTACTATGTTGCAGATGGACACCGCAGTTATGTATTCTTGCTATCTAGGCAAAAATGCAAGCTAAACATGCGTCTTAATAGAAGAATGATTTTGACGGGAGCGGTGCTTTAGGACCTAAATTGGCTGTATGCTACTCCGTGCGGCTTCATTGAGCGCAAGGTAGTGGGCCCCTCTCGTGGCTGGTTCCTGTAAATGTCTGCCATGGCTTTGGTAGGCAGTGCAGAGGGGCCGTGAGAATATCTCTACCGCATTCATAAGTGCCACTAATCAAATTAAAAGGTACGTTGTAACTTTGAGGGTGTTGACATTTGCGACGCTGCTAGCCGGCGTCTCATACACCTGTTAGAGTTCAGTCTGCTTTAATCCGTAATGGGTGGCGCCCCTAAAGGCAAGGGACAGAAGCGCGTTGGTGGCTATGTCGCCCTTTGTGGCCGCCATGTTACTTCACAGAAATGCCATCAAACATAATGCGGCTGCTAGTAAATTTAGCTGTAGAGCACTCCCAATGTAATAAGCGTTTCCTTATTGACATAGCTTACGACCAGCGGACGCATGTCTAGTTAATGAGGTACAGTCTGCTTATGTTGGGTCTGTAATGCGGGTTCTTCTACTTTAGCTCAAAGAGGAGCAGCAGTCCCATTCCCGCCGAAACGCATCTGCCCAGCCCTCCATGCTTGCAGAGAGCCTATAGGTCACCAGTATCAGGCCTGGCGCTCGCCGTTTCATATGGATCAGGCGTCTTATTGAGAGGGATGAATTACATTCTGTGGCTCCAATACGCCACACAGCATCCTCAAATGGGCTACCCCCGCCCTCGAGTCACCGTAGTTGTGTTGGGCAGCCAGAAAATCCATTGGATAGCGAATCGCAGAGGTCATGTAGGCAAGTTGATTACCATATTAGTTTTAGACCGAAGAAGAGTAGGTTCTTCCCTTCGTCACCCTGGTTTAGGTTGTATCAGGCAGGAGGGAGTTGCCCTCATTTTCCAGGTATTCACCTATGCTGTGGGAAAATAAGTTAGGAAAAGTATCAAACTTTTCCAAGCAAATTCGTCCAAATGCCTAATTTCGCATTTCTCAGTGGTTCTTTATTCGCTGGGAGCCCCTGGCACTACTGGAAGCCCCAGTATTAACGAATCGCATAATACAACAAGACAGAGAAGAGGCATTTAATCGTTATTTTATCATCCAATTAAGGTACCGCGCGTTGTTGTTTGTCCCTCAGTACATGCTTGTGGAAATTAAATACTGATTTCGGCCCGCGAGGGCCCCCAAGCCCTCATCGTTTGCAGTTCGTTCCATTCCAGCGTCTTGTTACGAGATCTTCCTAGTATAGCGATAATGAAAATGGAGGGGTCTCAGTGGTCGCTTCCAGCTGGCCTAAAGGGTCAGTGCCCGTACACCGTACTGGGTCTGTGTTTGCCTGAGAATGGGAGCCCTGTCACTGTGCAGGAAGCAGCAGCAGACTTATCTTCTGTAGAGTCCCGCGAGGCTCTTTCTCTAAAAGCAATCGGCACGGCGTATCGCCGGGCTGCCCTTAGAGCGCACCCAGACAAGAACAAAGGGAGGGAGACTGAGGCTGCTGCTGCCTTCTTAATTGTGAACTTGGCTTTCGCCTATCTCTCTAGCCGCGAGCAGCGGGAAGGATATCATCGGCACCTTCGGACGTTGCTTGCTTTGAGGGAGCAACGTGAGCAGCAGCAGCTGCGGTGGACAGAGAAGGACAGAGAGCGACAACGATTCAAGGCGGAATTGGAGCGTAGGGAGGCGGAAGCCCGCAGGGGCCCCAAAGTCAACATTGAAGAGGAGAAGTTAAGAGAAATCAGAGAGCGCAACGAGGCTCTTCTAAGGCAGAGATGCGAAGCGGATAGTCAGGCTAGACGCGACCTTTTTAAAGACAATTCTGCACGACTATTGTTGCAGCGGCAGCAGCATCAGAGCAGCGCGGCGTGTTCCCCCACTTCAGGGGAAACTGTACAGGGAGAGGAATTTACAGATGACATTTTAAAAAGATCTGTTTTGTTGTCGTGGCCGCCAGAGCCAGCTTTGGCGTCAGATAGGGCGCCCGGAGCGAACAACAACGGCGGCACAGCAGCAGCTGCCGCAGTTGACGCATACGCCCCAACCCCTGCCTCCTTGTGTGCCGAGCTCTACGGGCATGGCGCTGTCGATCTGTGCCTTTTTTCAAGGGCTAAAGGCCTCGCCTGCGTCTCCTTCTCTTCCCGAGAACGAGCAATTGAGGCGGCGCTGCTGCTGCAGCGGCAGTCCAAAGAAAAACGTGAACGGAAAGACCGACCTACTGTCAAGCTTGCGGACAAGGCCAAAGGCTTCGAAAAGCTATTTCTGAGAATCAGAAACGCTGCTGGGGCCTCTGATCAGCTGCAGCAAAACGAGGCAAATCGAGGTACGCCTACAGCATCGGAGCCCGCAGAGCATGCAGAGGCAGATGAACTGGACGAAGAAGTGGTGCTCGGTATCGCAAGGGAGACTGAAGAAGCAGCAGGTGCCTTTGCTGCTGCTCTGGCAGCTGAGCAAGCTGCTGCTACTGCTACTGCAGACATGCCCCTCAGCACTCCGGTTACTGCTTCACTGACTAAAAGCAACTGTAGTGTCCCACTACGCAGTAGCAGCAGTAGCACTGATAGCACCCTCAATGATGCAGAAGCCAGGCATGCTGCTACTGCCTTTGGCCTGGACGGAGCTATGGGTTGTCGGCCCACTAGCGCCGCAGCTGCTCGCATTTTGGAGTACGTGAAGAGCTGCGGCGCAAAGGGTCTAGCAGCAGCTGAGCAGCAGCAAGCGGAGGCAGAAGAAGAGGAAGGTTGGGAGTGGTTGGGAGGCTCCAAGGTGGCAGCAAGCATGAGCATGCAACAGCTAGAGGTGGCAGCCTTCGGCGAATTGCAGAGGAAGAAAAAGCAGCAGGAACAGGCACAGACGAAAGGGGAAAGTTAAGGGCTATTTCAGTTTTTTCAATTATTTGGAGCGGTAGGCAAGTGCACTGCTCAATGCATTCATCTGTTTGTCTTGGTGTTTTGTCTTCAGCCAATAAGTTTTGTTGCGGTGCGAAACTTCACAGCTTTTTGCATCGTCCTCTACTGGCAGTTGATGTCACGTGGGAATTATTAGCTGCCTTCCCTAATAAGATGTACAGGCAGCTTGTGTTGTACACACAACGGCATGCGCAGAGGCACCAGAAGGTGCACAAACTGCTGGAGGTCTCCAAGCAGTCTGAGGTGCACGAACAGCAGGACTACAGGCAATATGGGGTGCACAAGCAATAGGAACTGTACAGGCAGCTTGACATTGATAGAGTATTTGAGATGCACAGATGGCATACTATCAAACGCATTTTTGTAAGCAAAGTTTTGCAGTGGTGCAAGCAACGCATAGTCTTTTGTTTGGACAGACAGGGCGGTGAGTATGGGTTCTTGCACGGTGTCACAAACTCCAGTTTTGCAGTCCACTTTGCCTAGTTTGAGAGTGAGGAGGTGAACAAGATAACATGTTAACAGACCAACAGAACTAAGTGAAGTTGTCCAGTCAGAGATTTTGCTTCCTACAGATTTGAGCAGAAGAGCTCGGAGGAATGCCCGTATGCGTGCGGCAGCAATGCGCGTTTGTGCGTAGACACGCAATCAGTTGTGTGAGCGAGGAATGCACACAGTCGAGATTAAATAGTGACACAGATGAAAATGATGTGTGCCTTTACCGTAGCTGGGGAATAACTTTCCAAGAGTGGAGGCAAGGCAGTGCCCCCAGGACGGGTGAAGGAGCACGTGGACTCGGTCGCCCGTAGTGGCCCAGCCGCGAATTTGTATTCAGCTCTATCAGATATTTCATCCTCTATGGTATGGGGTGTAGGCTCAAATTAGATTCTTTTTGCCACGGGCAATTAGGCTGTTCCTTGGCAGCCACTCCGACATGGTGTTTTGGGACTCAGTAATAGTGCAGGAAAAGAGCTATAAACGCGCTTTCAATAGTCAGAATCAAACACAGGTGCAAAGGCTCTATTTCTGAACCCTTATTTTGGGTCTTATGGCGCGTTGTAGCGGAGTGGGAAGTGACCACTGGAGAGTATCTCCATGCCTTCCAAGGAGCTGCCTTCTCGCACCACCTATTGAGACAAGACACAAAAAGATTATTTCAATTATTTTGTTTAACTTGTTTGAGTGAAAAGCGCTTAAAGGGAGGAAAGTACACAAACAGCCTAATTGCTCCGATTGGCACGAGCAGCAAACCACCACGGGAAACTGCGTGAACACGAGCACGCTCCACTGATTAACAGGACAGTGCTACACAATACAGATACTTCGGTTTCATTGTGTAGGCTTTATGTGGATTATGTGCAAAATTTTATCCCTAGTTCTGTCATCCTTAGGCTCGTAAGAAGCCGCGGAGAGGCGGGCATTTGCGTTTCCAGCTGCACAACGGCATTGTTTGTTTGGTCTTACTTAATCTTTTAGTGTAAACTCTGATTTAAATTACTCAAACAAACAATTTGTATTTTTCGCTGAAGAATTTCAGCAAAGCATCAGCACAGCCGAAAACGATTTTCATTCTGTTCCGTCGTCGCCGACACCATACAGGAAGTGGGCAAAGATTGGCTGTTGTATCCACATACCCTGCACTATGATACCTTCAGCGAGACCCCGACTCCTGCAAGGCCTTTCAACGTTTGTTGGCCTCGGTGGCCTAACCAGTTGTCCACGTATGTGTCTGCGCAGCCTGGGTTGTTGGAAGGCTTCAGCTTCCTTCAGCACCGGCAGACGCGACCGCGCACAAAGCAAATCATTTGACGAGTACCGTAAAGCAGTGGGCATTAAAAGCCAAGAGGAATACATAAGACTTGATGCCGCTAACTGCGCTCCTAATTATGTACCCACTCCTGTTGTTATTTCACGAGGTGAAGGAGTTTACGTATGGGACATAGATGGAAACAAGTATTTGGACTTCGTTGCCGGGATTTCAGTGAGACCTTTCTTCTGCCGCATCCCTTTTGGCCAATTAATCCGTTTCTGCCTCCTGTGCTGGCTTTGCTACTGCCATTTTTGCTGTAGCCGCTGTTGTTGGTGCAGTCAAACACAGCAGCTAACAGACAACACACCATCAACAATGCCTGCGTGTTCATTGAACTTCAACTCACCGAAATCTCAGCAGTTTATGCTTGCATGCACACATATGGGGGAGCGGGCTCGTATGCGCCTAGGTAGTTCCAAGGGCGGAAGCTCACTAATCCAATAGACAGAAGTCAACAATTTAGTCTGCTAGCTGGTGAAGGAATTGCTAAGTTGTGTGCCTTCTGTGCAGAGCCTAAACCAAGGCCACTGCCACCCGCGCATAACAGAAGCGCTGATAATGCAGGCCAAGCGGCTGACTCTGACTTGTCGCGTCCTGCACAACGATTGCATGCCTGTCCTTTGCAAGTTCATAAATGACCTGCTAGGCTACGAGCGAACGCTGCTAATGAACACAGGTGTTGTCGCTGCCTTCTCTCTCGCCCGATTCCAAATGTAGCGCAGCAATATGTTTTAGCAGTCCCAAACTAGCAAATGCTCCAGCTAAAAATTTTATTTTTTGCTTGTTGGACCTCGTGGTGCTGCGCACTTTCGCAGGCGCGGAGGCGGGAGAGACGGCGATAAAGGCAGCACGAAAGTGGGGCTACGAAGTGAAGGGCATCAGGGAAAACAGAGCAAAAATTGTCTTTTGCAATAACAACTACTGGGGCCGGACTATTGCCGCCGCCAGCTCCTCCACTACGCCTGACAATTATAGACAGTACGGTAGTCGTGAATAGCTGAATTCCTACGTACATCCCGTATGGACCCACAGAATGAAACAACCTATCCAGTCTGTCTCATAAGCGGACTCCACAGCATCGAGGGCGGCCAAGCCAAGTTAATATTCCATGAAGTGGACCGACCGAAGGAACCAGAAAAACACGAATATGTTTAAGAACGGAATACAACAGGAGAGAGCAAAACACTAGCAAACACCTGGCCGCGCTCTGCCGCCTGTCTTTTGCGTTTGCCTGCAGCTTCGGCCCGTATACACCAGGTTTCGAACTGATACCCTTCGATGATTTACCAGCCCTAGAAAAGGCCTTAGAGGACCCAAATGTTGCTGCGTTCTTCGTGGAGCCTATTCAGGGGGAGGGCGGCGTGATCATTCCCCAGAACGGATATCTTAGGGGTGCTGCTGAGCTGTGCCGGTCGCGCAATGTGCTGTTAATAGTTGATGAGATACAGGCAGGGCTCGGAAGGACTGGGCGCATGCTTGCCAGCGACTGGGAAGGAGTGAGGCCAGATGTGGTCCTTCTGGGGAAGAGTTTGACGGGGGGAACTGTGCCGTGCAGTGCTGTCGTCACAAATGCACATGTAATGAATGTATTTACACCTGGCACCCATGGCTCTACGTATGGCGGGAACCCCTTGGCTTGCGCAGTGGCATATGAGGCGTTGTCTGTACTGGTCGATGAACAACTGGCTGAGAATGCGAAAAAGCAGGGGCAATTTATGCGGGATGAACTGAGTAAGATGAAAGAAAAGTGCAACTTGGAATGGATTAGAGATATCAGGGGAAGAGGGCTGTTCAATGCTGTGGAAATAAATGGAAGTAGTGGTGAAGCTATGCAGCTCTGCATAGAGTTAAAAAATGAAGGAGTATTGTGCAGGCCAACTAGAGGGAATGTGCTGCGTTTCCTGCCACCTCTGTGCATCGATGAAGCACAAATGAAGGATGCCCTTCAGCGTATTCAAAATGTTTTCTGCAGGAAAACATCGTGAAATCACAATTTATTGATTAGTATGGCACGCAAAACCTGGTTTAATAGTGTATGTCACGTTGTTGAAGCAAATAGAAATCTGGACGTCGTGGTGAAGGCGCACGGGTAAGTGCTTCGTAATTATTGAGAATAAATTGGGCGACTATGGCAAAACCTGAGATGTTGTACGTGCGCAGGGTAGGAATATACACTTGAAACTACTTGACATGCTAAAATATTTGCATGCTTCACTGTTAATCTCAATACACATGTGGACAAAAGCAGGGGTCTACGGAGCGTTGTCCCCTTTATCCCTTAACTCTGCCCAATGGATTATGTTGATTTACACCTCTCGGAGGCCTAGGCTTTCGACTTAGGGCTTCAGAGAACGCACTGGCGGGATTTTGCACGGGCCAAAGAGAGGGCCGTTGCTCTTCAGTTTTTGCATCCTAACGGCAAAAAAGGAAGAGAAAGTGAGGAAACAATTTCCTTTTACCGTTTTCTGTTTAGAATTTAGCTTACACGTTTTTAAAGGTCTTTACATGCCAGGGCACGTAGCCAGAGAAAGCGTATGCGAAAACATATCTATGTTTTTATAACTCCATCTAATAAAATCAGATATGGTCAGCTATCGCTATAAAACTGAATCTGGGCTTTATGGATTGTCGAGGCACAATGACTGATCTAATTAATACGCACTGGTTAGACTGAACAAACTCAACGAACGAGGCCACGACGGTGTTAACTGGAGGTTATAGCGTCGCCTTAGCCAGAAGCAAACTACACCAGTCTGCAGAAAGGCCAAGAACTGCACAAGGCATATTACAGGATGTGAAGAGTACACCAATAGATGTTAAGAAACTAGAGATAACAGGTCACCTTAAGCCAGTTGGAACGGTTCGCGGAAGAATGGAAATAAAATATGTATTTTTGAAAGAGGAAAGCCAATAAGGTGTTCACCAATGTACGATATGCTTCCTGCTTCAGAATAATTGAGCATTCGTCTGCTCTACGTGATGTTGCACTGGAAGACGCAGTAAGCACAGAATAATCTCAAGAAGCCAACTTACTGATTTTACCTTCTTCAAAACAGGACTTACAGCCCGACTATCCCTTAAGTTAACGAAAAACACTTGAAATATTGGTTAATTCAAGAATCTGCGGGGTTAGATGAAGCTTCTTTAAGCTAATTGCAGTAGTAAGTGCAATAAATTCATAACCATAACATCGTCATCCAAAATGACGCAGAATTATTTAATAATTGTTGAGGATAATGCGTTCTAAGAGAAATTTATCGTTTGAATCCCTTGAGAATATGTTTGCACTGAGCAAATTGAGGCTGGTTCCATCCCACTGCTTCAGGCTAGACATTTTTTTAGTTGTACAATATCGATTTGAAAATAGCCTTGTTCTGATCGTCCAATTCTCACGATATTTGTATTTTCGTTTTTTTAATTTGATTCTTTACAATGGTAAATCATAAAACTGTAATAAATACCTATCCTTTAGAGGTTTTATATATATATGGTTAGGCCCACTTACCAGTACATTAAAGGAACTTTTACTAGTTTGAACGGACATCGTACGGTTGCTAAGTATTACGTAGGAGAATGAAATACTTAGCAAGTAGCTTCTACTAAATGTCGGTAGACTAGAATGTATGACTCTGCAGCAAGTGACAGCGTGCCCATACTTTTGGGCAAAGGCAAGCTCGTACAAAAAAATGTTAGTTTTCAATGAAGTCCAAATGCAACACACTTACATGCGCACACAGCTTCTGTGGTTCTTTCACTATGTTTATCTGGTATTAGCACCGGGATCCTGAAGCTTTTTCTCTTCTCCTGGAATGTGTAGTAGAATATTTTGTGCTTTTTTGCTTGCCAGGCTCACCGTACGGTGAACCTAACAAAATACTTTCTGAGACAATCGAGCTTCAACACTAATGAACCTAATTATAACCCCGCAACCATTCGGATCACAGAAGATATCTCCAGTGAGAAACCAGAATCTGGTAGAAAGCCCAGACCAGTTGGACCAAACACAAGAGTAGACGCGGTTATACAGAGTGTGGCAGGAAGAATCTTTGTGAAGTGGATAGCGACACCGTCCTGTAGATGCCGTGGTTCGTTCCAAATATTCCGTCACCGAATCATATATTTCTTCTGTGTTGTATGTATATTTTAGCGTTCTATCACATAACTACGAAGCACGTAGGTAGACACGATATTCACAGTATGGGATGCTGGGAAATCCGCTAGTATGGCGTTGATTGTCTCTGCCGTTAGGAAATAAGCTATTCTTTTCCAACTAACCAACAAGCCATACGGCTTTAATACACCTTTATTTGCATGACCTGTTGGATAATAAGAGAAGAGTATTTGCAAGCTTGCATTACGCGCCACACAAGAATTTAACAAACGCTCGTGAAAATTTACGACAAGGAGCATATCAAAATACAGCACCAAAATTTTAGAAGTGCCTTTCTATGCATTCATTATTGGTGCGTATTGTAACTTTAAATGCGTGGATGAAGTATGTTCTGAGGACGTTCAGTGGGGTGAGTAAGCTCTTCATATAAGCAAACAAACTTCCCGAGCTTTGGGCGCTTCGTTTTTCTTAATTTTCCATCTCTTAGGGCTCTAATCAAAATTTTAAAGCAAAGCAAAGTTTTCGCTTGCAAAGTTGTCTTCTTTTTGAAGCGCTGCCGATTTCGTGCTCATTGCAGCCCCGCGCTATGCATGCTTAATAATAATAACACCGCATGCAACAGCCGCCGGATCTATGAATCTGGCACCATCCGTGGCTTCATAACTGTTTGCCCATCAAAATGCTGATTTGGGTTCAAAATCACGAGTAAGAAACCCAGAGAATATCGCAAGCCCCCCCTGTCCGCCTCCCCGAGGCCTGCGCTGCCGCCTCCGAGGACGGCAGCCGTTTACTGTGTTCTGAACTTTTGCACTGGGCACAGTTTTCTCAGTAGTCCCTATTTACTAAGTTACGGGCGATTCTGAGGCGGTAACGGTAGCATCTGAACAGCGCATAAAGGAGCCGTTGCCGGGACCCAGAAAACGGAAGAAAAAAGGAAAAGGAAACACGCAGGTATCACGATGGATCTCGACCAGTACGACGAGTTCGGTAATTACATTGGCCCTGAATTGGAAGGCTCAGAGGACTCAGATGACGATGAAGCCGCCATAGAGGCCGCAGCAGCTGCAGACGCTGCTGCTGCTGCTGCCGCGGCAGCAGCAGGCGCTGCAGGAGGGGGTGTATCTGCAGCTGACGGCGACCTGGCTCGTCGCGGCTTAGTGCGGATGGACGAAGATGACTCTCAGCAGCAGCAGCAGAAGCCCGTGCCTCACGAGTTGAAGCAGTATTACCCCACTGCCGCTGAGGTGTACCCTGAGGCTGAGACGCTAGTGCAGGAGGAGGATTTGCAGCCGATTACGGAGCCCATCATAGCTCCGACCAAGGTGTCAGACTTTGATTTGCTGGAGACGCAGCTGCCCGAGACAACTTTCTCCTTCGACTACCTCGCCAGCCTCATGCACACCCCGCACTGCGTGCGCAACATATGCCTCCTGGGCAGTTTGCACTCGGGCAAGACGACCTTCGTTGACATGTTGGTGGAGGAGACGCACCCGCACCGCTTGCCCCCCGGGCTCTCGCTGCTGACGCAGCACGTGGACACCCCCCACGCGAACAAGAGGCACAAGACTTACTTCCGCAGGTACACGGACACCCGAGCAGACGAGCAGAAGAGGGGCCTCTCCATCAAGGCTGTGCCCATATCCCTCGTGCTACAGACCTCAGCGCACTTCAGGTCTCGCACACTGAACCCCCAAACTCGCGCGGAAGCGCAGCGGCAGGAGGCAGCAGAGGCGGCGGCGGAGACCGACGAGAACAGCAGCAGCAACGGCAACAGCAGCAGCAACGGCAACAGCAGCAACAGCGGCAGCAGCAGCAGCAGCAGCGGGGAGGAGGCGGAGCCATGTGTGCCTTTTGTGGGGCCGCGCAGCTTCCTGTTTAACATTATTGACACCCCAGGCCACGTCTGCTTTTCAGACGAAGCCAGTGCTGCTATGCGTATTTGTGATGGTGCTGTTTATTTCATTGATGCACTAGAGGGGCTTCCTGCAGCTGGAGCTTCGCAGCTGGCGCAGGTGCTAGAGGAAGGGCTGGGGCTCGTGGTGGTGCTCAACAAAATAGACAGACTCATTTTAGAGCTCAGGCTCAGGCCTCAAGATGCCTACTATAAAATTAAGTGCATGCTAGACGAGGTAAGGGCTTTGCAAGTCACGAACCCTAAACTGTGATTCGGGAATGCAAACCCTGAACTATCACCGCTAGAAGGCGTACTTACACCTCAGCTGCAGCGCAGACTGAGGGCTCAGTTACACGCTGTAGTACAAATTCAGGCCTGAAATAAATGGGCTGCAACATGTGGAGCTTACATGCTATTAGGCAGACACTGCTTGTTCTTCCTGTTTTCTGTCTGTCCTTCTCCGGCTAGTGGAATGCGACTGTACTCACTGATTTTGAAGTTTTACATGACCTTCCCTCTAACTACGGCGGGTTACGCGGCTGATTTCGTTTGTTATATTCACATGGTGTTCTGCTGCAGTTAAATGAGACGCTGGAGACGTTGTGTTCCGTCAGGGGCCTTCCTCGTGTGGTGATATCTCCTCGCCACAGGAATTTGCTCTTTGCAATGAGTCAGTTTTCTTTTGTCTTTACTGTGGAGTCCTTCGCCGCGCTTTATTTCGATTCCTGTGTATTCAACCCCACTGCAGCAGCAGCGGCAGCAAAAGAAGCAGCAGCAGCAGAAAACAGCAAAAGGGATAAAGCCAATCTCTTTGGGGGCGTACCCGTGCAGAAACTGCTCGAAGCAGAAGCGCTTTATCAGCAGCAGGATGACAGCAACAGCAGCAACAGCCGTCGGCGGCGGCAAAAGGAATCTGAGGAAGAAACGCAAGAGAGGAGCAACAACAACCCTGATGACGTGTACACTCAGCTGGAGCTCTTTGAAATTGCACTCTGGGGAGACTTCTATAGAGATCCAGAGACAAATAAGGTTGTGCCTACCCCTCCTTTCCCAGTATGTCTCAGCCGCTGCTGCTGCAGATGCTGCTGCTGCCGATGCTGCTGCTGCCGATGCTGCTGCTGCCGATGCTGGTGCTCTTGTTAGCGCTGGTACTAGGGCACCTGATGCTGGGGTGCTGCTGGCGTTCCGACGGCTGCTGTTTCACGCGGTTCAGCAGCAGCGGAAGCCGCCCTTGCAGAAGACAGCAAGTCAGTAGCAACATTTCTCGCTGGGGGGCGGAGAGCTGCGGCATGGCAGCAGCAGCGAACACCAGTAGCAGGAAGCGTGCTTTTGTACTTTGTGTACAGGATGCACCTCGTATGTTTGTTGAGTTCATTTTGGAGCCTCTCTACAAATTGCTGGCGCACTGCGTGGCAGAAGAAAGGCCGACGCTGGAGCCCACACTGGCTGAGGTATTTCAGTAGCTAGTTGTTCCTCGCCGCGTATTTCTGCTTCTTCCTTCATTTCAGACTGTTCTCCCTCTTAATCGTTGCTTTTGTCTTGGTCTACTTCTTGCTAGTTCATGGCTGTTTGTTTTCGCTTTTGCGTACTGCATTTCGCTGCTGTGTCGCCGTCAACTCTGTGAGCTTCGATCCCCTGCTATTCATCTCAGTTTCTCTCTGCTTCTGTCTCCTTGTTTGTTCTAGTTGGGTATAAAACTCAAGTCTGAAGATTATTTGCTGGATAGCAGAACGCTTTTGAAGCGAGTCCTTTCAGTGTTCTTCGGGGACTCGAGGTAATCTAAAGAGGGTTCAGGACAATGGTCTAGGGCTTACTTCTGGATCCTTACATCTTTTTGCTTCGAACAAGTGGTCAAATACTGGCAATAGAATATTGTGGCTGCATACATGAATCTGACTTCCTCTTTTACTTCAAAGTCCTGTGCGTGCAGTTATTTATCGTCCGTGCATATTGCTAATGGAGTGTATGTACCTTAAGTCTGGGGTGTAGCTTCATTTCTATAAGAGTCTATTGTATTGCCAGTGCTTCTACATTCGATGCTCTTACTTGAACTTTGACTGCTGTGGTTACTGCTGCTGTTGATTTCTCAGTTCGTTCGTTGACTGCGTGGTTGAGAAGATAAAGGACCCCAAAACGAACGCCATAACTAAAGTGCAGCGAGTCTACACAGGGAGCCAGGTGCTTCCGCTGCTGCTGCCGCTGCTGCTGCTAGACCAGCCACACAATACAGCTCACTGCTGAGTAACTGCACCATTTGCTTTTCTGCTATCGCGAAGCATTGTGCTTCCGCTTTACACCATTGTGCTGCTTTTGCAATCACTGCTGCTGCTTCTGCTGCTACTGCCTCGGCTGCTTAGGAGGGTGAAGTGGCAACTGCAATGAAGGCTGTGGACAAGCGCAGCCCGTGTCTCATGATCTACACCACCAAAAATTATCACCGGCCTGCCAACTACGCGGCCTTTGATTTGCTGGGCAGAGTCATGAGCGGCACAGTCTACAAGGGACATAGAGTCAGGGTAGGTGCTGATTTGTGTTTATTTGCTTTGACCGTTTCTCTCGTTTATTTTTCTCTTCAGTGCTACGTATTCATTGTTACCTAATATTACTGTATATGTATTTATAGCTGATTTCTCATCACAATGAATATCGCCGCACTTAACATTACTGTTGTAGGTGTTGGGAGAGGCGTTTTCCCTTGATGATGATGAGGACCAACTGATAAGAGAAGTTACTCACCTGTGGATACCCATGGGCAGGTACAGAGTTGAGGTTGACTGCGTGCCAGCAGGTAATTAACAACTGAAGACAGACACTTGTAAATAGGGTGCAAATATATGGACAGGTTGCTCGGCAAGGAGATTGATTGCTGTTTACCTGTTCTCTTGTATACCCGTTCGTTTTAGTGCCTGATTATATTTGCATTCGGATCGCCTCCGTTCCGTACTTCAGTCAGTCTGTGCATTTCCTCGTCTTTCTTCAACGCATTAATCAGCCTTTTAGTTTATTTGCGTTATTGTCTATCGTGTTTCTTCTTCACAGGTAGTTGGGTCCTTCTGGGCGGCTGCGATCTGTCTGTGAAGAAGACAGCCACCATCACTTCTCTTGACCACCAATGCGAAGTCGAGATCTTCAGGCCGCTGCAGTTCATAGCTGCCCCTGTGCTCAAAGTTGCCTGCGAGCCCCTTCAGCCCAGTGAACTTCCCAAAATGATTGAGGTGAGTTACTTTCAAGCCCTAAACCCCAGATTGTCGTATTGAAACGCGAGCCCTAAATTTGAATGGTGACTACGAGACCTGCAGCTTTGAACCATAGATGTGAAATGCAGGGTTCTGGAATCTATGCACATGTGTAGGCATGCCCATTAGTTAGACATAAACAAGTTTCCATTTTTGTTCTGATTATGCTCCATGCAGGGGTTGAGAAGGATAGACAAGGCATATCCGATAGCGCAGACGAAAGTGGAAGAGTCAGGTAATACTGCGTGGCTTTCGCACATTTGCTCTCTACGTTTCAGTGTTTTTAATGAGTAAGCACATAGAGGTAAATAATGGCGCGAAGTGGGCATAAAACGGAGGTCCTGGCCCCGAGCAGACACATAAGCTATGCATACGTATTGCGCACATACATTCGTATTTATGTGTTTGCAATGCTTAAAATATGTGTATATAGCAAGAAAGAGACGAAGCTTTATATAGCCCATGCATATGCTTTTGTGTGGTTGTATGTTTACTTGGCGCTTTGGCCGTTTAGTTGATTGCAACCTTTTTTCCCCTCACGCAAGCTGAGCATGATTTTACTATTGGGTTGCACATCTACACACTAGCCTTCACGAATATTTTTTTGGTTGCAAACATTGATTAACGCATTTGGCCTAATTCAACAATTCAGGCTGAGTTGTGTGTACAGGTGAACACGTAATTTGCGGCACTGGGGAGCTGTACTTGGACTGCTTGCTGCATGACCTGCGAATCTTATACGGTAATATGGAGGTGAAGGTCAGCGACCCAGTCGTCAAGTTCTGTGAAACGGTCAGTGCTGCAGATGCTGCTTCTATTGTTGTAGCTGTTGCGGGTTTCGCTGCTGCTTTTACTGTTGCTGTTCGTGGCGTTGATGCCTGTAATGGTGCCAATTGTGGCTGTGGAGGTGGTTGAGGTGGCGGTTCTGTCTAACTCCTTGTTCAACGTTTGCAAATGCCTGGAGCTGCTTGGCTGTATTTGATATTTGCCAGGTAGTGGAAACCAGCGCCCTAAAGTGCTTCGCAGAGTCGCCAAACAAGAAGAATAAGCTTTACATGATTGCCGAGCCCCTTGAGAAACGGATTGCAGATGATCTCGAGAAAGGACACATTAGCGACAAATGGGACCAGAGGTAACACAACGTAGCCACAACTGTTGCAGCTCCTTGTATTGATGCTGCTGCTGTTTGTACATTTGCTGCTTTTGCTCTCGCTGCTACTGCTGCTGTATGTGACGTGTTGCTGGCGCTTGTGGGGAAGTTGCTGCTGGTGTCACTACTGGTACTTTTGCCGTGGCTTCAATCCTTGATGTTGATGCTGTGTGGGTCGAGTGGCTGTTTCTAGAACATTTCTCCAAGGCGAAGACCTCCAAATTCTACTTTATCTTTGCTTTTTGTTTAGGACTCTGGGTGAGCATTTCTCTTCTCAGTACGGGTGGGATCTGCTGGCGGCTAGGTCTATTTGGGCATTCGGGCCCTCTGCAAGAGGTGAGAAAAGAACAATTTCATGGGCAGAAAACATGAATAACTAAATAATCAGGCTGCGAAGTTGTGAGTTGAATTATAGACAGACTGACAATAGTTGATACCAACACGCGCGAGTGCATATGTGGCACTTGTGTTTTATCGTGTAGTCTATACGCGCATGCTTAGCTGGTCATCAAGTTGGATGGCTTGCATCTGACTGCTCTCTTCCCATTTAAGTTTGCGTTTATCTGCTTAGTCTTGCCGTTCTGATGTTACCGTCCACATGTGGACAGAACCAATTTACGCTAAGTTCATGTATAGCTCTAAACTGCATTATATCTGCAAGGCATCCAGTTTGCGCGTAGAAGAATATTCCGTTTACGGGTCCTCAACGTTCTTTTGGGCCATATGTGTCACTTGCAATGGAAATACCAGAAGTGGATGTGAATGCTTGTCCGCACACACATATCGTGGCACAATGCACCTTGATGTTACTAGAGTACTACCACTTGGATTTTCTTGTTTTTTAGGGTCTTGTGTACTACTGGGAGAGGTGTTCAACGCCGAGTTCCAGCGCCTCGTTTCGCAACAGAAGGGGGCCTTGCTGCCGTTTAAGGAAAGTGTTATCCAAGTAAGTAATGCAAAAGCGTGATGAATAAACGAAGCAACAAACTAAGCTGTTCCCGTTACTTGCGATACAAACGGATATTGACTTAAACTAAAACAGGACTTGGCCAGAACTACATTTGTTTCGCTCTTTCATATCTTTCCGTGCGGCAAAATTCGGGGTTTGGGAACTATGCCTTGAACTGCACTATGTGTGAGCTAACCACAGGGCTTCCAATGGGCGACCCGAGAGGGCCCCTTGATTGAGGAGAACGTGAAGGGCGTGCGCTTCAAGCTGGTGGATGCAGAAATAGCAAAAGATGCAGTGCACAGAGGAGGGGGTCAGATTATTCCGAGTGCGAGGTCGGTTTACCTAGCTATCGATTGTCCATTGCATCTATGCATTTACTCATTTTTTTATCATTCAAGTATATCATTTGCCATGGTTCTTCTGTCTATTCATGTCGTTGCGATATCAGGCGCGTGGCCTACTCCGCTCTGCTGCTCGCCACTCCCAGGCTACTGGAGCCCATCATGTTTTCCGAGATCCAGTGTCCAGCAGATTGCGTCTCAGCCATTTATACAGTGCTTGCACGGTTAGACGTTAACAAGCTGGCAACTGTAGCAATAAGCAGCAAGGGGCAGAAACGGGCACTGTCGGCAGCATAATTGTCAGCAGGATTTGTAGCAGCGTGCAGCAGAAGAAGCAGCACCGGCTGCGGCTGCTGCTGCAAAATGTACGCGGTCCTTCCTGAGGTATTCGCGCGTTGCTATCGCTTCGAGGTGCACACCTACTGTTGCCTTTTTCTAGCTCTGCTGCCGCTCTTGCAGGAGGCGCGGCAATGTAGCTCGCGACATGCCCAAGCCGGGAACTCCCCTCTACATTGTGCACGCATACCTGCCAGCCATAGAATCCTTTGGCTTCGAGACAGACCTCAGGTGCGTTTCGATACTGCTGTTGCTGTTGCTGGTATTGCTGCTGCGGCTGGAACTACTAGCCCAGTGTATTTGGACTTCCGCCATAACAATGGAAGCTGGCATTCATTCGTTTGCCTTCATGTTTCTCTTCGCTATTTTAGTGTACGTTACTGTATAAACCGATGAGTGCTGGACTAAAAAGAGTTTTCTTCCCGTTCGCTATACTTTGCAGGACACACACAAGTGGTCAGGCAATGTGCTTGACCGTCTTCGACAACTGGGCCATAGTTCCAGGGGACCCTCTGGACAAGCAGATTGTGTTTAAGCCGTTAGAGCCAGCGCCAGCTCCTCACCTTGCCAGAGAGTTCCTACTGAAAACGAGGAGAAGAAAAGTAGGCTGTGCTGCTGCTGCTGCTGCTGCTGAGGATTTGGGTGCTGCCACTGCCACTTCCCGAGCTTTGGGGGCTCTGTTTGTCTGCCGCTGTTGAGCTGAAGTCCTGCTGACGTTGCTGCTGACGCTGCTGCTGCTGCTGTTGCTGCCGCTCGTGATGGTGTGGTTTCCGCATGTGTGACAGAGCACACTGAAGAATTTGTGTCTTGGTTGCCAAGTGAACATTTGGCTCTAAGCAGATCTGCGAATTCGTGTGTCTGTGTAATTCGCACCATTTCAGGGTCTAAGCGAGGACGTCTCAATTCACAAGTTCTTCGATGATCCCATGTTGCTCAGCATTGCCAACAATCTGCAGCAGTTCCTGTAAGCAGCAGCATCAGCGGGAACAGGACCAGCAACTTTTAGGGAGTAGTGGCGACCCTTGTGCCAAAAGGCATAAGGAAAGAGCCTGCAGCAGGAGAGGCAAGTGCAACGGGATGGCATCAGCTGCTGCAGCACATCTAGTAGGAGCAGCAGCTAGCCAGGTGGACCATGATTTGTCAGTGGAGCCACAAGAGACCTTTTTGGTAGTAAGGATAATGCGCAGTTGTATTCTTTGCATTGAGAAAAGAACTGTCGTTTTAATGGCTCGTCGGGAACAGTGAAGAGGCACATTTAAGGCCTAGTATAAGTTGCTTTCTGTCCGTTTCTTCCCTACCACGGCCTGAGAAAGCGCTTGAGAAAGAGAGCGGGAGTTCATCGCCAAGGGGAGAGAAAAAAGGCAGGGATACACAGGGATACAGGAGTAGCAGCTGCTGTTGTAGACGTGAGGACACCAGCAAGTAGAGGTGGTTATCAAAGTATGTATTCTTCTATGAACGTGAGCATATGCAGCAGTTAACCAGCACGTAAATGCATGTGCCTATATGCCCATAGATGCATACATGGTAGAGTCTATGCATTTTACCTACTAGTGCAGGGTATAAATCGGCGAACATGCGAGAAAAAAGAAACTGTGCCACCTTGCACAGGTGCGCATCCGCAGCCCTCTGGAGCATCTGAGGAGCAGAGTTCACGTAGGAATGGTAACGACTCGCTTAGGGGTTCTAAATATTTGCCCAAGACTTGGCACCTGTACCTCCTAGTTAACTAGTGAGGTGCACTGCGTTGGAAAAGAGTCCTAAAGGATGCCGAGAAATCTATTTGTGGCTAAGAGGGGCCACAGCTCAGCTAGGAGTTATCTTTGGGGGTGACATGCCAGTCTTCGAATTGTTAAGCAGGTACTTCACGGAGTCAGCGACACGGCTGGGCATACGTAGACCGTAGAACGTGGACGAAGAGTCATGACATGGCTGCTATGCGGCTAAGACAGCGCAGGCCTAAAGGCAAGGGCCGCTGGGGGTGTAGTATCTGGGCGCCCTCTTCTTAACCTACGTAATGTTCAGAATCTGAATTATTGGCTTTGACATTAACCTTATTTCGCTGTAAAGCAGCCAGAAGGGGCGTGTTGAATTCGTGTGGGAATTTTGTGGCTATAGCGCCTCCGGGATATAATTCATAGGGGCACTGAAATTTCGCTGTTACTTTGGTGGAGTTGCGTGAGGCTCGCCACAGCGGCGCTTGAGTGCTTATAGGCTAAGAAGTGGCAGTAGCATAGCAGTGAAACCAAATACATGGAATTAGACAGTGAACTGCTGGACAACTATACACGCGCCGTTACTTGTGCTAGGCGTAACACTACAATGTTCACGAATATGGAGCAGCACACATATTTCTGAGGTTTCGCCAATCTGGAAGCCCCCATCCGCTTAGAAAAGGTTTGAAATTTTGAAAATAAGATTTTAAAGTAGTGAGTTCGATTTACTGCTGCTCAAAACGCAGGCCTGCTGCTGTTGAAGCGGGGCGTTTTTTCATTCATGGTCTCCGCCCCTGAGTGTAATGCTCATAGATATTTCTTCGCGCCCATTCGGTCTTTCTGCCTACCACCTAAGTGACTTGGCCACTTCTGTTTCGAGTTGTTACAAGCATCTTATATTTGCGCATGCAAATGGCCAGAACACAGACACGACCCGCAGCCGATGGTGTTGGGGTCGGTGGGTTATAGCACGCGGTAGCAACGGCGGCAGCGGCCGCAGCAAGAAATAGGAATATTTGTCGCCTTTTATCTGCTTCACAGCCCTGCTCTTTTTGATTATTACTCCGGGCTTCACTTCGTCCCCTGCCGTACTGCTGCGGTGCATGTACACTACAGAGATCCCTGCAGCAGGGACACTGTTCGCGACGAGGAGCAGCAGCAGCAGCTGCTGCTACAGCTGCTATAACGGCAGCAGCTGCTGCGGCATAAGGCTTCCACGGCGCTGCTAGTCAAGCAGCAACAGCAGCAAAAACGAGCAGCAGCGGCAAGCTGCAGCAGCAGCAGTCCTGCACAGTACAATGTTCCCAGACAGCGATGTCGCCTCCGGGCCCGGGCCTCTCTCCTGCTGACTCTCGCGGCGCTGGTAGAATCAGCAGCAGCAGCAGTAGCAGCAGCAGCAAGCGCAGCAGCAAAAAGGCCCTCTTAAAGCAAAGGAGCCCCAGCCCTGGAATAGACCCGTGGGCTGTCATCCCCTCCCCCGAACCCGTGAGCAAGCAACGAAATAGCAGCAGCAGCAGGTGCAGCAGCAGTAGCAGAGCCCATACGGCCACGGCGGCACGGCCTAGCAGGCGGAGCTGCCATGCTGTTCCCATCAGCAGCAGCAGCAGCAAACAATGGGACGACGGCAGCAAACAGTGGGAAAACAGCAGCAAACAATGGGACAGAAGCAGCATACAGTGGGACAGAAGTAGTAGCCCTCATCCATGGGGAACATACTGTGGCAGTCACAACAGGAACAGCTGGTGTGCAGGTAGCAGCAGCAGCAGAAGCAGCAATGGCAACTGGGGCCTTGGCAGCGATGGCGGCTGGGCGTCTGGAGTAAGCTGGCTCGAGCGCTGCAGCAGCATTGCTGCTGTGTGCCGCAACCCTGCATCAGACGAGCAGCAGCAGCAGCAACAGCAGCAGCAGGATTGGCAGCAGCCATGGAACGCAACGTATTCACCGCAGTGGCAGCAGCAGCAGCAGCAGCGTACTCAGCAACGGCACAGCTGGAACCCACAAAGCTACGGGCAGCGGCACCACTTGCAGCAGCAGCAGCAGCAGCCCAAACAGCTGCAGTCTGAAGAAGGTCAGCAGCAAAGCTTCTGGCGGCCGCAGCAGCAGGAGCGGCAGCAGCAGCCAGCGGAGCCAAAGCAGCCACAAACTGCGGAGGAGCATTTGCAGAGGTGGCAAAAAGAGCAGCAACAGCGAGAGTGGGAACAGAAGAGTTACCAGCAGCAAACCACATGGCAGGGGCAGCAGCATGAGGAAGGGCAGGGGCGGCAGCAGCAGCAAGTTGGCTGGGAGCAACAGCAGCAGCCGCTACAACAGCAACAGCAATCTCAGCAGCAGCATTGGGGGCAGCACCAGTATTCGTGGCAGCCAAATGCTGAGTGGCAGCAGCAACAGCAGCAACACGAAATCTTGTATGGCTGGAATGAGCAGCAGCAAGCGTCTGGCTCGCCGCTGCTGCAGCAGCAGCAGCAGCACATATGCCAGCAGTCATGGCTCTACAGACAGACGCACACTGACTGGGAAGACCAGCAGCAACGTGCTGCGTGGTCGCCGCCACAGCAGCAGCAGCAACAGCAAGTAAATCCCTCCGTCACCACAGCTGGCAAGTCATTTCAGCTGTCACCGCATGCGCCAGCGTTTCCCCCACCGCTGCCCCCGCCACCGCAGCAGCAGCAGCAGCAGCAGCAGTGGGAGCTGCTGCAGAAGTCCATTAGCCCTGCTGCAAAGCTTCCATTTTCGGTGCAGTCGCCTGAAGAGTGCAGCAGCACTTCTTTTGGCGGAGGCGGTGTTCGTGTCAGCCGCAGTCATGCTGCTGCTGCAGCAGCTGCTGCAGGAGCGTTGCAAACTGAGCAGCAGCAGCAGCAGCAGCAGCGAGAGCAGCTAGCGGAATGGCTGCTCCAGGGACGCTCTAGCGAGTCTCCTCTTTCGCAGCAGCAGCAGCAGCAGCTGCAGCATCTATACTTGTCCTCCCCTTTGACCGATTCATCTCAGCAACCACAAGCCACTCCACAGCAGCAACAGAAGCAGCAAGGGCAGAAGCAAATCTGCCTGACACCATATGACTTTGTCTCTTGTGTTGGCCCTCCACAAGAGCCTGCGGACTCACTAGACCACTTCCAGCAGCTACTGCAGCAGGAAGCGGAGCCAGAAGACAAGCTGCCGCAGAAGCCGCCACTGCAGCAGCAGCAGCAGCAGCGGCAGCAGCAGGCGTTGCAGGCAGGCGCGCCCACCCCTTCTAGCGTTTTATCGTCGACCCCGCATACAGCCCAGCGAGTGCGTGTGGCAGCTCAGTCAGCCATACAGCAGCTACAGCAGCAGCAGCAACAGCGGAAGCAGAAGTCGGAGCAGCAGCAGAGGTCTCCCCTGCCAGGTGATGCGCCTGGCAGACGTTCCTCTGCGGGATGGCTGCAGGGGCTGTTGCTGCTGCAGCAGAGCCCCGCATCCAACAGGCACTTAAAAGCTGCAAAAGCGAATGCTGCGCCTTGTGCTGCTGCTGCTGCGCCTGCGAGTGCTGCTGTACCAGGTGCTGCAGCAGCGCGGCACGCACCAAGCTGCGATCTGCCCACAGCAGCTTCACCTGCAGCGAAGGCAGCAGCAGCAAAAGCGTCGACCACATGTACAGCAGCACCGCGAGCAACAGCTGCTGCCTTGCGGGCAGCAGCAGCAGTGGCAGCAGCTGCGGACGCAATGAGAGCAACTGCTGCTGCAGCTGCTACCTTTCCTAGCGCTCATTCGTCGGCAGAAGCACCGGCAAGAGAAGCTACTGCAGCAGCAGCAAAGGCAGTAGTTGCTGCTTCTGCGCAACGAGCAGTTGAAGGGATACGGAAGCCGTCCCCGGCAGCAGCAGCAGCAATGGCAGGAAAGCGAGCAGCAGCAGCAGCTGCTTCTTCAGATGCAGCACCACCAGCTACAGGAAGGCAGGCGGCAAACAGCCTCAAATCCTTGCTTCCAGCGTCCCGCGGTTGTTCACCTGCTACAGCAGCAAGGCGTGCTGCTGCAGGAGTCCGCGCCAGTGGAGTCACCGCTGCTGCTGCATCGGGTCGTGATGCTGCAGCGAGCTCTGCTGCTGCAGCGAGCGCTGCTGCTGCAGCTGCGGTCCCGGCTGCTGCAGGAAGCCGTGCCGATACATTAGGCCCTGTTGATGCACTTGGCCCTGTTGCTGTAACAGTCCGTGTTGCTGCAGCTGCGGGGAGTTCTGCTGCTGCATCAAACAGTAGAGCTGCAGTACGGACTGCTGCTGCAGAGGCCTTTGCGGCTGCAGCAAGGACTTCGCCTGCAGCGGACTCATTGGCTGCAGCACGCTCAGCTGCTGAAGCAAACTCTGCTGCTGCCAGTCCGCTTCAACGTCGCGATGCTTCTGCTGCTGTACATGTGACGCCACGAGATGTGCCCACAGGTTGCCGCAGCAGCACACACCACAGCAGCAAAAGCAGCGGCAGCAAAAGTAGCAGCAGCAAAGTTAGCAGCAGCAAGAGCAACAGCAGCAAACACAAAAGTAGCAGCAGCAGCGGACTTGACACGAGCAGAGGCAGGTGCAGCACCAGCAGCAACAGGAGCAGCAGCTGCTGTAGCAACAGCAGCAGAAGCAGAAGCAGCAGCAGTAGCGCCAGTAGCAGCAGCTGGAAACCCGCGCATCGGCCATCTGTTGGGCAGAAAGACAACATAAACAGAAATAGCTGCAAGGATCCCCTATTCGAAGAGCAGAACCGAAGGGCAGCCGCAGCAAAAGTAACCTCAACATCAGTCAGTGTAGCAGAATGCGTCGGTGCTGCTACTGCTTCTCCAGTTGCTGGCCACGTTTCGAGCGCTACAGCTGTTCAGGCGGCCTCGGTTCAAGAATTCCACAGAGAACAAAGGGCACAGCGACAGCAAGAGCTGGGGCAAAAGCAGCAGCAGCAGCAGCAAAAGCAGCAGAAACAGCAACGACGCATTGTAAAGCGGCTCGATGAGCCTGTCCGGATCGCGGAAGCGTATGAAGAGCAGCAGCAGCAGCAACAGGAGGAGCAGCAGCAGCAGCGGGAAGAGCAGCACAGCCGTTCGCTTGAAGGCCGTGAGCTTCAACCGGAGCAGCTGAGGCAACAGCAGCAGCAAAGCCATCATCAGGAGCTGCAAAAACCATCAGGACAGCACCATGTACCCCAGCAAGGCGAGAAGCAGCAGCAGCAGCAGCAGCAACAGCGTGCATCGGAACAAGAGGCGCATCGAAAGGACGAGCGAAAGCGAGAACAACAGCAACAGAAAGAGCGGCAGCAACAACGTCTGCCTAAATTTATGGACACAGAGTTGCATCCAGAGCAGCAACGACAAAGTCAGTCTCAGCAAGAACTTAAACAGCAAAAGCAGAAGCAGCTTCGAGAATTTTCGCATCAAGTGACAGCAATCAACGATGAGGCGACCACTGGACCAATTCAGGGAACAGCAGCTGTAGCAGCAACAGAGAAACCGGGAGCAGCAGCTGAAGCAGCGGAAACAATATCGCCACAAGCAACATCCCCAGAAGCGTCAGCAGCAAGGGCCGAGACTCCCACAGATCAGGAGGTAAGAAAAATCGGGGAAGTGCATCAAGCCTCAGCAGCAGCCGCAGCAGCAGCATCAGCAGCAGCAGCAGCAGTAGCAGTATTCTCTCACCCTGCGTCAGCTACGAGACCGCCACCAGATGAAGGCGCAGTACTTAGAAGTGCCGCTGGAGCAGCAAGCCCTGCAGCAGCAGCAGCCACTCCAGCAGCAACCGCAGCAGCGCAAGCTGCTGCCGCCTTGCCGGCATGGGAAGCTGCAGCAGCCACTGCTGCGCCTGTTGCACAACCTGATGGCTCTGCTGCCTTATCTGCTGCTGCGCCTGCCAACGGGGAAGCCATAGGAGAAGACGCCGTTGAGCAGAGCACAGCAGCAGCAGCAGCAGCAGCAGCAGCAGCGACAGGCTCTGTAGCAGCAAATGCTCCAGCAGGAGACGGTGCAATAGGAGACGTTGCTCCAGTCGCAAACGCAGGAGCAGCACCACCCGCAGCACCGGACACAGCAGACGAAGGCGCAGAAGCAGCAGCCGCTGTGGCCGCAGCAGCAGCAACAGCAGATGAAGCAGCAACACATGCAGCAACCACAGCAACCACGAATACAGCGAGAGACGCTGCCGTAGCAGACGCAGCAGCAGAAGCGCGCGGAACAAATGTAGCAGCGGACACGGCAGCAGCGACTGCAGGTGCAGTAGACTCAGCAGCACCTGATTTAGCCTCAGTTGAAGCACCAAATGCAGATGCAGCAGCCAGAGAAGCAACGGCAGATGCTGCGGCAGCAGACGTAGCAGCAATAGCAACTGTAGGATCAGTGGCAGATGTAAAAGCGGCGGCAGCATCGGGAGCTGTAGCAGCGGACGCAGCAGCAGCACTTGTAGCAGCAGCAACCGCAGGAGCACCAGAAGCGTGCACAACATCAGCAGACGCAGCCACAGCGAACGCAGCGGAAGCAGATGGGACCGTGGCAGCAGAAAGCCCAGCAGCGGCAGGAGCAGCACAGGATGCGCCAGCGGCAGCAGCAGATACGTCATCAGAAGGCATCGCAGTGGAGGAAGCAGCTGCAACGGCAGCAATTGCAGGAACAGGCACATTAGCAGCTGCAGGAGCAGCAGACGCAGCAGCGGCAAAAGCGGAAGCAACAGGAAAAGACACAGCAGCTACAGGCACAGCAACAACATACAAAGCCCCAACAGCAGCAGAGACAACCACAGCAGTTTTAGCGGCAGAAGATGCAGCAGCAGCAGGCGCAGAACCAGGAGAAGCAAATGCAGCACCGGCAGAAATGGCAGCATTGGGTGCAGCCGCAACAGCAGCAGCAGCAGCAGTAGACAGAGCAGCAGAGTCCGCGAGAATCGACACAGCGCCAACAACAAGCGCGACAGACTTAGCTGCAGCAGTATGTGCAGCAGCAGCTGCAGCAACAGCAGCGGAAGACTCAGCGGCAGCGGCAACAGACACAGCAGCTGCTCGCGCTGTAGCAACATGCAAAGCCGTTGCAGAAGCAACAGCAGCAGATCCAGCCAAACACGCAGCAGCAGCGGACACAGCGGCAGCAAGTGCACAAGCGGCACAGGTGAAAGTGACAGATGGCGAGTCAGCAGCAGATGGGGCGCTAACAAATGCAGTAGTAGCAGACGCAGCAGTGACGTATACAGCAGCAGCAGACTCAGTGGCAGCGGAAGCAACAGGAGCAGCCTACAAAGAAATACTACAGCCAGGAGTATCTGCAGCGGGAGCTGTGCGCACAACAGCAGAAGAAATAGAAGCACCAGGGGAAGCAAAAGTAGCTTTAGGAACAGCAGCACTTGCATCTGAATTGCTGGAGGGACAGCCGGAAGAACAGTGGCAGCAGCAGCAGCAGCAACAAAGCCAAGAGGCAGCAGCAGCTGATGTGCGTGCGCTTGATGGGAAACCCAAAGACCAGCAGCAACAATCTCAGCCGCAGCAAGCGCAGCAGCAGGAACTGCAGCAACTGCAACAGCACCAACCGCAGGAGCAGCGCCACGCGGAGCTGCAGCAACTGACCTCTGAGCCGGAGGACCGACCTCTAGAAGGAGAAAAAATGCAAGAAGTGCAGCGCCAGCTGCAGCAGCAGCCAGTTGCCCAGCAGCAGCGGCAGCAGCAGCAAATGGCCAAGGAAATTGCAGTAGACGTCGCTCACGAAGGATCAGCGGTGGCTGCTGACACTGCAGCTGCAAGTGCTGCTGCTGCAGACGCTGCAGAAGAGGGCACTGAAGAAAGTGTTTCTTTACAGTCCGCTGCTGCTGCAGGGTTGGATGAGCAGCAACAGGAGGAGGACAAGCAGCAACAGCAGAACAGCAGCCAGAGCGGGCGCTTCCAGCCTGCCTTCGCTCGAGTTTCTGCCTGCAGCGAGAATGAGCTGCAGCAGCAGCAGCAGCAGCAGCGCCAGGAAACGCTCAGTGTTGATTCGAAAAGCAGCAGCCCTAGACCAACTGAAGAAGCGCCTCATGCTGCTGATCGGGAACCGCAGCAACAGCGGCAGACGCAGGAGCAGGAAGCGCAGCAGCAACAGCAGCAAGACGCTTCTGCTGCAGACCAAAAGACACCTGCAGCGCCCGCAAACGGAACACAGTCTCCAAGCAGCAGCCGCAAGAGCAGCAGCAGCAGCAGTGGCACCAACAGCAGAAGAAAGAGAAACACTAGTAGGGGCAAAGATTCTGTTGGGGCACCGAAAGAGCAGCAGCAGGCTGCTGCTGCTACTGGCTCCACGGCCTCTGCTGATGCTGTGTCAGAGCCTCCGCTAAAGCGCGGCCGTTGCAGTCCGCGAAGGCGGCAGACCCCTGCAGCGCCAGCAGCAGCAGCAGGAGCAGCAGAAGCAGCAGAGGCAGCGGAAGCAGCAGAAGCAGCAACAGAAGAAGCAGCAGCAGCACCTTCCGTTGCTGTGGAAATAAATGCACGAGCAGTGACCGTGTCAGTTCCTGCTGCTGCTACTGAAAAGCAGCCAAGGCCTCTGCAGAGCACTGGCAGCAGTGCAGGTCCGCGGCGCGAATGCTTAGGCAGCAACGGCGGCATCAGCGGCAGCAGCAGTAGCTGCAGCAGTCGCTTCTCTCGTTTTGTGGCTTCTCTAGATCGCCACCAGCGGCAGCAGCAGCAGATAATCCAGCCGAATGCCCCTCAGCAGCAGCGGCCTAAAGAACTGTCGCCACCACGGACGCCACTGCAACAGCAGCAGCATCAGCAGCAGAGGCAGCGGCAGCAGCGGACAGCCACCGACTCCCAAGGCAATTCTGTTCCCTGCGGGGGCCCACGGTCTTTGCGTGGTTCATCTGCTGCTGCATTCGAGGCGGGACCTTCTCCGTTTTACTCGAGTGCTGCTGCATCGGCTGCAGCAGCGGCAGCAGCAGCAAGCCAGAGCGGAACTACAGAGTCTCTGCTGCTTCGCCGCCGCGCTGCCGCTCCGTACGTCAACCCACGACCCCAGCAGCAGCAGAAGCAAGCACACAGTGATGGCCTCATGCGTGCTGCTGCTGCGCTGCAGCAGAAGCTGAAGGCACCTCGTACTGCTGGTGTGAAGCAGCAGCAGCAGCCGCAGCAGCAGCACCGGCTCGAGTGGTGGATGGGCGTAGGATGGCTTAAAATCACTGACACAAGGCTTGGCCAGGGCACATTTGGCAGCGTCTTTGAAGCAGAGTGGTCCAGGGAGACACAGCAACAGCAGCTGCAGCTGCTGCAGCAACAGCCCCAAAGAAAGGAGACTCCTGATATAAAGCCGCAGCAGCAGCCACAGTCTCCGACGAAGCAGAGGGGCTCTAGGCCTCGACGATCTGCAGCCCCTCCGCCGCCGCAGTGCAGCAAAAGCAGCAACAGCAGTTGCTGCATCCCTCCTGCGGAGAGCTGCAGCAGCTGCAGCAGCTGCCGCACTGCGTCTGTGTCGCCTCTTGCGCTAAAAGAATACAAGACAATGTCTGCTGCTCCATTTCAGTTCCTGCGAGAGGAGGCTCTGATGAAGCACTTCAACCCCCACGTCATTCGACCCATAGCCACGCGCAGCTACCGCGAGCAACAGCAGCAGCAGCACGGGACCACACGGGTCTTTCAGCTGCTGATGCCGAGGGCCCTGGGAGACCTTCAGGTGCTGCTCAGGCGCCTTATTGTTAGGAGGGCCAAGGCAAAAGTTGTGCTGGCGTGGTATGCAGCGCAGAAGCAGCAGCACCAACAAAGAAAAACGCATTCCAGTGGTGCAGCCGCAGCACCGGCTGCAGCAGCGGCAGCACCGGCTGCCGCAGCAGCAGCAGCTGCAGCCGCAGGAGCTGCACCGTTGGAAGTTTCTATCGCCGGGGCAGCCTCAGTAGATTCTTGCGCCGCTACCACCCCAA
This sequence comes from Eimeria tenella, assembly GCF_000499545.2. Lineage (NCBI taxonomy): Eukaryota > Apicomplexa > Conoidasida > Eucoccidiorida > Eimeriidae > Eimeria > Eimeria tenella. Next base: position 823,026 of record NW_013541457.1, read on the forward strand.
CAGCGGCAGCAGCTACAAGCAGTGCAAGCAGCAGCAGCAGCAGCAGCAGCAGCAGCAGCAAGAGTGGGAAGGTCCTGCCTAGCATGGAATCTCTATGGCGTGCCTACGGGTCTGTAGGGCCCTGCGGCCTGACTGAATTTGAGGCCAAGTTCATTGCGGCCCAGCTGCTGCAGGGGGGGGCTTTTCTGCACTTTTGCTGCTCCGTGAGCAAACGAGCACCGAATCAGCCGCAAGACTAAATTGAAAAAGCGAAAGAAAACAGAAGCATATAAATGCATAAGCAGCAAACAATAGGGAGAGAATGTGGGGCTCTTGCTGCATCAGCTGCTGCCCCCAAGCGCTTCTGCTGCCGCCACAACGGCTCTGCTGCTGCCGCTGCAGCAGCAGTAGGTGCACAGCGGCAGTGCTGCCACTCTATGGGGCTACTTGCTGCTAGCTGCAAGGTTTGTGTGTGACTCGTTTGCTCCTGCTGCTGCTGCTACTTCTGCGGTTTGCTGCTGCATTCAGGCGGAAGTGCTGCGCGTGGTGGATGTCAAGCTTTCAAATATTCTTGTCTTCGCTGCTGAGGCCGATGCAGCAAGACCCCTGAAGTGGCTCATTTGCCTCGCGGACTTCGGCTCAGCTATCATCAACAACCCGCAGGACCACCTTCGGTCAGCAGCTAGAACGCTGCTGCTGACGGTGTTCCTGCTGCTGCTGCTACTGGTGCTGCTGCGTTCATGGCGCTCACGGCGTGTGTGCCACGGCAGCAAATGCAGCTGCTATTACTGGTACTAATGCTGTTGTTGCTGCTTCTAGCGGCGGCGGTCCTTGTGCCGTTGGTGACAGTTGTGTCGCTGCTGCTGCTGCTGCTGCTGTTTTGCAGGGCATCTACGCCTTGGAAGGGGGGCCAGGAGGAAAAGCGCACTGTGTGGGAGCAGCAGGGAGTAC
>NW_013541457.1:824055-836529 GCF_000499545.2 Eimeria tenella
GTAGCCGCTGCAACCATCGTGCTGCTGCTGCTGCTGCTGCAGGCTTTGCAATGCTGCAGCAGCAGCGGGCATAAGGCTAAGAGCAGCAGCAGCTATTGGGTTCAACGCATGTGCTGCCATTTTAGAGCAGCAAGCTGCTGCTGCAGCACGAGCGGCAGCAGTAGCACCAGGACTTGCTGCTGCGCACGCAGCAGCTCCTGCTGCCCAGCAACAGGAAGAGAAAGCAGAAGCAACAAGTGAAGCAGCAGCTGCTGCAGCACCTTGCGACAGAGGACCAGCATCCACTGCAGCAGCAGCAGCAGCGGCAGGAACAGCAGCAGAGGCACCCGCTGCAGCAGCTGCAACATGCAACATTGCTGCTCTAATTTGTGTTTGCTGTTCACCGGCCGATGGAGGCCTCAGAGGCTTTGGGGTGCAGCAGCTGCTGCTGCTGGCGTCTATGTTGAATATACCCGCGGTTGTAATCCGCAGCAAGCTGTGCGTCTGCTACTGCTGCTGCTGCTGCTGTTGTTGCTGCTGCTGCTGGCTTTCGTGTCGCGGTTGCCTACATGGGTGCTGTTCTTGCTGTTGCTGCAGTTGCTGGTACGGGCGCTCCCCTTGCTGCTCCTGCTGCTGTGCTGCTACTGCTGCTGTTGCTGCTACTGCTTTCTTAACATTGGCGGCTTTGGCCTTGTCCGGTATCTCCACAGCTGCAGACAAAGAATTGCTGCTGCTGTTGGCCTGCCCACGACTTTAGCTATTGGAGTGTACGACCAGGTGCGACCCAGATGTTGCTGCAACAGCAGCAGCAGCAGCAGCAGCAGCAGCAGCACAAGCTCCCAGCCGCAACCGGTCGCCGCAGACGACTCCGCAGCCGGTGCCGCAGAAGCTGCTGCTCCTGCTCCTACAAACAACAGCAGCGAAGCTTCCGCTGAGGAGCAGCACGCAGTCAGGAAGCAGCAGAAGGCATTAATCTGTGCAATATCTAGCCATGGATCTCCGCAGCAGCTACCGTTCTTGCTGCTGCAGCGTGGCCAGCAGCAGCAGCAGCAGCAGCAAGAGCAGCAGCAGGTGCTGCAGCTGCTGTCGCCGCGAGTGCTAGCATTTGCTGCTACGTATCGGCCTAAGGAAAGCAAAGTTGGAACGAATCGGAAGCAGCGCAGAGCTGCCAGGAGGAACAGACGCAAGCTACAGCGACAGCAGCAGCAGGCTGTAGCAGCAGCAGCAGCTGCTGCTGCTGCTGCACCTGCTGTTGCTCCCGCTGCATCTGCTGCTGCAGCACCTGCTCCAACTGCTGCTGCTTCTGGAGCATCTGCTGCTGCTACGGAAGCTGAAGCGTCCGCTGCCGAAAAGTGTGCTGCTGCAACACTCGATGCCACCGCTGCTGCTGTAGCGGATGCAGCCGTTTCTACTGCTTCTGGAGCAGCTGATGTTGCTCCTGCGGCTGCTGGCTCGGCGCCCGCTGCTGCACCTACTGGTGTCACCTCACAGCTTGCTGCTGCACCTAGTGGTGGCGCACCTGCTGCTGCTATTTCAGCACCTGCAGCTAGCGCTGCAGCACCCGCTCCTGCGGAGCAGCAGCTTTGCTGCAGAGCTACTGCTGGCTGCTCCTAAAGCTGCAGTGTTAGTCTTAAATGCAGCTTTTGTTGTGCCGGCTTTGGTGCGCAGCAGCAGCAGCAGTAGTAGAAAAGCCTTATGTGCAGAGTCTGTCAAACAACTCTTAAAACGAACAATTTGTGCTGCTCACGAGGACAGACACGCCCCCATTTTGTGTTGCTATCACTGTATTTGCTGCTGTTGCTGCTGCTGCTGCCGCTGCAGCGTTAGAAGCGGTCGAAGCTGAGCTTGGGGTCTACGGGAGGCTTGCGGCCTCTGCCGCGACCCCTGCGGCCCCTCCCTCTGAAATTGCCTCCTCTGCGTCTTGCAACGTTGCCTAACCTGCATATACACCCCAGGCTGCATGTACACTCCAGGCTGCACGAACACCCCACGCTGCATGTAAACCCCACGCTGCATGTACACCCAGGCTGGATGCACACTCTACGCTGCATGCAAACCCGAGGCTGCATGTACGACCCACGCTGCATGTACACCCCAGGCTGCACGTACACCGTAAGCTGCATGTACACCCCAGTGCCTGCAACGGCTGGCTAGGAATCCCAGCCCGCAGTGGCAGCTAGCTAGCGGCGAGGATGTATGCTATGTGAAACGGCTAGTCAGAGAAATCGCCAGCTAGCTGGCTAGCTAGCTGGCTAGCTAGCGGGATGGGAAGGCAGCCGGATATGTGCGCTGCTGCTGACCTGCTCGACACGAATTCGTTCAGCACAGGGTCGCACACCACACAGCCTTTGCGCTCGGTAGAGCCGTCCTGAAGCAGCAGCAGCAGCAGCAGCAACAGTAGCAAATTGCCCCACAAACTTAACAGCCCTGCCTGAGGAGCGGGGAAAGCAGCAGGATTTTGCAGAAGCAGCAGCAGCTCAGGTAGCAGCAGCTCAGGCAGCAGCAGCTCAGGCAGCAGCAGCAGTACCTTGAGAGGGTTGGACTTTGAGAAGGTGACGTCGAGCAGCATGCTGCCGCATTCGGCGCATTCCTCATCCGTCACTGTGACTTCTGCGGGTCAAAGCAGCAGCAGCAGCAACAATAACAGCAGCACGAACAGTTTATATGCCTTTGTTGCATCAAGAAGCAGCTTTTTGTGGATCAAAATCTATTCCCACACTAGGAAAGCTGCAGCTGCTGCGCCCACTCTCAACTGCTGCTGCTGCTGCTGCTGCTGCTCACTAAATGCGCCTTCAAATAGAAGGAGCTCAAATCTGCAGACCGTACAGTCGAGGCGCCAGCGAGGCTGCAAGCAACAGATGGCAGCAGCAGCAGCAGCATAGCAAGCAACAGCAGCTGCAGCGGCAGAAATTCCGCAGCGGGAGTCCCTCTTATTTTTCTGCTGCTAGTTTGTCTTCAGCAAATTGCAGCGGCTGCAGACACTTGCTGCTGCCCCTTGGGCTTGGCGTCTAAGGCGAGCAGAAGCAGTGCAGCAAATACAAAATGAAGATAATGCAGCAGCGCAGCAAATGAAAAATAACATAAAGATTTAGAAGCAGCTGGAGAGGGAAAGAGGCATGGATAACAGCAGCTAAGTGAGACAAATGAGACAAAAGGGGTGCTGGAGAAACAGAAGCAAAAAAGAAGACAGCAACGAAAAAAGAGATAATAAACTAGAGAGAGAGGGGCCAAGGCGAGAAACAAAGGCAGCTGCAGCCGCTGGAGTGCAGCTGCAGCGCTGCAGCAGCTGGAGTGCAGCTGCAGCAGCTGGAGTGCAGCTGCAGCGCTGCAGCAGCTGGAGTGCAGCTGCAGCAGCTAGAGTCAGCAGCAATGGAGGAGGCAGCAGCACGCATGCAGAGAGAAAAAGAGGCAAACGAATAAAGAAATGGAGAAAAAAAAGAAAAAGAAGCAGCAAAAATAATTCAAGAGAAGACCATTCTGGCTGCAGCAGCTGACCTGCGACACCGGGTTGAGGTAAAGCAAACCGTCGCCTGCGGGCGCAGCAGCACAAGAGCAGCAGCAAAAGAGGAAGCAAAAGCGCATGCAAAGGAAATGCATAAAGGGGAAGCAAAAAATATAAATGCAGAAACATAAAAATCAAATGAGACCTACAGTGCTCTTGAGGGCAGCGCATAACTCCCACAGCATTTATTGAATGGCGACAAGAGGGGTGCTGGCAGTCCACGCAGGTCATGACTTCTGTGCAGCACAGACGCACAAAGACGAGCTGCTGCTGCTGTTGCTGCTGCTGCTGTTGTTGCTGCTGCTGCTGCTCTTCCTGGTGCTGATACTGCTGTTGCTGGTGCTGATGCTGCTGCAGCTGGCGCCGCTGCTGATGCGGCTGCTGCTATTGCTGGTGCTGAGGCTGGTGCTGCTGCTGCTGCTGCTGCTGCTGTTTTTAGCTTCTACTGCTGCCCCATCTGGTGGTCACTGCTGCTGCTCCTGCCCTTGCGAGCTGCCCTCGCTGCAGCCTTTGCTGCGGCTTGTTGCTGCTGTGATTTCGTTCAATAGCAATACATGGAGAAAATATGGCAACCAAGACAAAAAGGAGGGGTCGGGCGAGAAAGCAAACAGGCAAAAACCAGAGAAAATCGAACAAATTGATAAAGCATGCATAAACACAAGACAATTTTATGAAGAAGGGCCAGCAGGCAGAAAATGCGGCGAAAGGAAAGACTCAGTCGCAGCAAGCGATAAGCAGGACAAAAGGATAGAAGTAAATGCAGCAGGAGACACGGGAAGAAGAAGACAGACGGAGACAGAATGGAAGCAGGAGAGACACAGGCAGCAGCAACTGAACCCGACAGATTGCAGCTGCAACAGCAGCAGCAGCAGCAGCAAGTCGCACTCGCTCCCTCAGTGTCAAAGGGTGGGTCGTTGTAACAGAGAGGACAAAAGGGGAAGGCCTTGCCCCCCGTGTTGACAGAAAGCAGCAACTCGTAGCCGTCCAGTGGGCACTTCAGCTCCTTGTAAAGCTGCAACAGACACAGCAGCAGTAGCAGCAGCAGCAGTCGGCAAGAGAGCCACCAGCACCTGCAGCGTGTCCACCCGCAAGAGGAGCAGCAGCAACATCACGAGCAGCAGCAGCAGCGAGAGCAGAAAGAGCACAAGAATCGGCAGCAGCAACAACAGAAGCAGCAGCAAGAGCAGCAAAAGCAAAAGAAGCTGCAGCAGCAAGCGCAGCAACAGCAAGGGAAGCAGCAGCAGCAGCAGCCGAAGCAGCAGCAGCAGCAGCAGCAGCAGCAACAGAAGGGACCTTGATGGTGCCTGTCTGCGGGACGTCGAGAGTGAGGTCGCACGTGCGGCAGTGCAAACGCGAGGGCCTCCGGGCTATGAAGTTCATGTAGCGGTTGCAGCGCCCGCAGCGGGACAGCGGGTTGCCTGCGAGCAGGCACAGCCCCACAGGTGCCCCAGGTAGCTGCAGCTGCGCAAGCTAACTGCAGCTGCGTCAGCTAGCTGCAGCTGCGCCAGCTAGCTGCAGCTGCGCCAGCTAGCTGCAGCTGCGCCAGCTAGCTGCAGCTGCTCCAGCTAGCTGCAGCTGCATCTGCTAGCTGCAGCTGCGTCAGACAGCTGCAGCTGCAGCTCCGCGGCCGGCGCGCAGGCTTGCAGCTCAGCTAGCTATTTGGCTTCCTGGCTAGCTAGCGGTGCAGCTATCCACCTCGCCCGCTACTTAGTCGCCATAGCAACGCAATCCTATCGCGGCTTTATATGTTCCTAGCTACCTAAAAGCAAACGTGCATATATCTCGCCAGCTAGCTAGTTAGCTAGCTGGCTGGCTAGCCAGCTAGCTAGTCAGCTAGCTTGCTACTTTTGCAGTTAACCATGCAAATATCGCATTAAGACCCAATAGGTCTTGCAAGCAAGAGGGGAAGGAGCAGAAGAAGAAGGAATTAATCTCTAAGTATTTGGAATAGAAACAGAAGCGAGAAGGAAAAAAGAGGCAAAAGAAAAGAAAAAGAAAGCAGCAGCAAAAAAGCACCTGTGGCCGACAAAGCGGTGAAGGTGACGTCGAATAAAGCGTCCATTCTCTCAACCTGTATAGACACCGCGCAGCAATGGGAAGCAGCACCAAAATGAGCAGCTGTTGCGCAGCAGCGGCAGCCGGGGTGCAGCAACAGCGTGCAACAGCAGCGGGCAGCACCAAGCAGCAGCAGGTAGCAGCCGGCAGCAGAGGGGGGAATGGCAGGCAAAAGGGGACAAAAAAAAACAGCAAAAGGCACAAGAGGAGAAGCAATAAGATATTTGCCGAGAAATACGGAGACAGTAGCAGAAAAAGAGAGCCCAGCGCAGGGAGTGGCAAAGACAGATAATATTGAGAGGCCCTAGCAGCAACAGGCCCACATATGCATATGCAATTATATGTATATTTAATATTGTACATAATCTATATTATATAAGATATCTAATGTATACGTTATATAGTATATATATATATTTATTTATAAATGCATATGCATATGTGGGCCTGCTGCTGCTAGGGCCTCTCAATACAATATTATATATACATATATTTGCATCTGTATGGAAATGTATGGCACGCAGAATCACACACAAAAAGAGAGGCCTGCGCACAGCCAATGAAGTATAAAAAGCGTCAAAAGCTGCACCCAAAGCTCAACAGTCTTTGCGGGCCAAAAGAGGCTAAAGGCCGCAGGCCGCAGCCGCTCTTCTGCTGCTTACTTTGTTGACGAAGTAGCAAAACTTGGCCTTAAATATCTTCAGCGAGTGCTGCACCACCGCCTCCCTGGGGGCTTTTCCTGGCAGCAAAGAGACAGCGCGCCAGGCAAAGAAGGCCCACAAATTCGAGGCAGCAAAAAGGCAAAAGAAAAGAAATGAAAAAGAAACAAAGAGCCCCACAGCGCCTCAAAGACACCGTGCAGCGGGGACGGGGTGTACAGACACCAGCAACGGCGCATGCGAAGAGTGCGAAAAAAGGAAAAGGCGCAGATGAAAAGACACAAAGACGTTATAAAAAGTTGGGAAGAACAAAAAGGTAAACAACACATTCAATAGACTGCTTCTGCTCCCCCTGGGGCCCCACAAGGCTCTCCAGGCCTTCAAACTTAAACCCCAGAAAGAGGAATTAGAGCGCATGCAACGGCGCTTCACGGGGTAGAGGGCACTCCAGGCTGCGAGCACTGCCCGGCGCAGAGTCCCAACGGGGCCTAGGGTTTAGGTTTTAGGGTTTACCCTTGGCAATGACGTCGACCAGCTGCTCTATGGAGGCGCGCACGAAGGGAAGAACCAACTCTGCGTCAATTGCCATGAGGCCGTGGACGAGGCAAATGCCCAGCTTGGTGGGCTCTAGGCGGCGGCCAGAAACCTGCACGCCGGGGGCCAAACCCTAAACCCTAAACCCTAAACCTTAAACCATAAAGCCTGAGTTATTAGGGAGCCCAGAGCAGACTCTAGGCAGCAGAGTGCAGCAGCAGCAACGAAAGACGGGAGGCAGCAAAAACCACAGACAGGACGCGCTCAGGCCAACGGCCACAGCAGCTGCACCAGGGAGCAGCCCCAGAAAGAGCTAATAAAGTAAAATTGACGCAAAATGATAACAGAAAATAATCAGAAAGAAATAAGGGAAAATGGCAGAGGCGCAGCGGGCGACAGCCGGCGCATGTACACGTAGAAACGCACAGGCAGGGATTTATGGTTAAGAAGTCCACAAAGTTGCAGCAGCTAGAGAGAGAAATACATTATTATTATTATTATTATTTTCATCGTTATCATTATTCTTATGCTTAGTATTATTGTTATTATTAATTATATTATCACGAGTATATTAATACATATATATATATATATAGGCAAGGGGGGGCCTCACAAGCGAAACATAGTTTCTTTCGCAAATGTTGTTAATGTGCGTCGCCATGGAGGCGTCTGTGCCGATTCGGTGGCGCTCAAGAAGCCCCAGCAAATCCGACTCCGACAAATATGGGGGCGGGGAAGTCAGTCGCTCCTGAAAAGCCCATTCATATATATATTATGTTATATTACATTATCTTACATTATGTTATATTATATTATTATTATATTATATTGCATTATTATTATATTATATTATATTATATTATGTTATATTATACTACATTATATTATATATAGAGGGCAACAGCGAGGCGCAGCAAAGCGCAGCAAGGCGCAGCAGAGCGCAGCAAACAGCAGAAAGGCGCAGCAAAGCACAGCCAGGCGCAGCAAACCGCAGCAAGGCGCAGCAAAGCGCATCAAGGCGCAGAAAAGCGCAGCAAGGAGCAGGGAAAAGCAGCAGCTGGCTGACCACGATAGAGACGCTCTGGAGTGGGACTTTGTCTCCGGCGCTGAGGGGAGGGAGCCTGGAGTCTCGGATTTCCGTTTGTCTCAAGACAGTGGTAAAGCCGGGGTCGAGGCAAACTTTGGCGCTGGCAGCGAAGGCCTCGCCGTGGACTTGGAAGCAAATCGTGGTCTTCTTGAACCTGCAGTTTCCAGCCACTGAGGCCAAAAAGCTGCGACACACCAGCTCGTAAACAGCCCACGCGTCCCCGCCCCCCACTTCGCCTTCCGTCGCGCTCCGCACTGGAGTTATCGGCGGATGGTCCCCCGCGTCCGTCCCCGCCCGCGGCTTCGCCAGGCCCCGCTGCAGCACCCACCAGCAGCACCAGCAGCACCAGCAGCAGTGGCAGCAGCGCACTCGCACGCGACTGGGGATGCAGCGGTTAAGTAGAGGAAGGCAAAGTGATGCAAAGCGTGTGGCAGGTCCTAAGGGGGAGAGCAGGCAGGCGCCCGCAACCGCCACGGGAAGCAGCAGCAGCAACAGTAGCAGCAGTAGCAGCAGTTGCTGCAGCAAAATAAACTGACTTGCAGGATCTGCTGGGCGTCGGTTCCCCAGTAGGGATTTGCTGCTTGCATGGCCACTGTGCCCTTGAGGTCGAAAGAGGGAGGGTAAGTGCATGTCTCTGTGCGAGGATAAGTTATGAAGCCCCCAAGATACAGACGCTCCGCCACCTGAGCAGCAGCAGCAGCAGCAGCAGCAGCAGCAGTGGGCATATTTGCGGCAAACTCCCAGGAGCCGCGACAGGCTCAGTAGCAGCTGCTGCCAACGAACCGGGGCCATGCAGGACCGCAGCAGCAGCAGCAATCGCACCGCCAGCAGCAGAATTAAGCGGAGCTACAGGAGCCGCATTATCCCCAAATAACAGCATAAAGACAGCTCTCAGCAGCTGCAGCACGAGCAGCAGTTGCAGCAGCACGAGCAGCACCTGCAGCAGCAGCAGCACGAGCAGGAGTGGCTGCAGCAGCAGCGGCTGTAGCAGCTGCAACAGGGGCAGCAGCTGCAGCAGCAGGAGCAGCAGCAGACCTGCATCGCGTGCTGGGGCCCCAGTCCCAGGCGCTGGCTGGCGGCCTTAAGCAGCGCCACAGTGTTGAGGGCCTGAGGCATCGGAAGAACTTCTTCAGTTTGTTTGGTGGTGCTGACGACGGCGAAGGTGGCGGACTGCACCTGTACGTACACCGCAGAGGCGCAGCAACAGCAAAAGTGAACCCCGCATGCACTCCAGAATTGCCCCTCAGTTTGCTGCTGTGGCTGCCCGCTTGCCACAAAACATGTGCTGCATCTCTATGCCTCGCGGCGCTGCTGCGCTGCTGTGCTGCCAGTCTGCTGCTTCTCTTGCTTCCCCTGCTGCTGCCTCTTGTGGCCATATCGGGCGGTCCTTCAGCTCGGGTGTATATACACCTCAGCACAAGCAGCCTTACTATAAAGTGAAACATCTGGGCCACCACGCGGTCAAAAACTTGACCTCTGGCCCACTCGAGCGTCAACTCCTGCTCCCCAACTCGGACAATTGGCTGAATCTGCAAGCAGCAGCAGCAACAGCAGCAGCAGCAGAGCAGCAGCACTAGCAATAGCAGCTTTGCAGTAGCTCCAGGAGCAGCAGCAGCCCTAGCAACAGCAGCTTTGCAGTAACTGCAGCAGCAGCAGCAGCAGCACGGAATACGGCAGAATAGAACAACCATGGCACCACAGCGCAGTGAAAGCCCGAAGCATGCACTGAGAGGCAAAATCCCAAACCCTAAACCCTAAGTCCTAAACTCTAGACTTTAAACCCTAAACCCTAAATCCTAAGCCCTGCAATGGGGGGAAGCAGGGGTAGGTGGCCACAAACAAGGCTCATTGGAGCCTTTAAAAAAACAGCAATCTTTTTAAGGCTGAGTTGAATGAAAAGAATTGAATGAAATGAATACACTCAAATAAATTAAATGAAATCAACATTATGAAATAAACAACGTGAAATGAATTAAATGAAATAAACGCTACCTGGTAATATTCCTCCGGCCTAAAGGCCTGGATGGTGTCGCTGCGGTGTACGCACAGCTGCAGCGTCGGCGTCTGGCAGGGCCCGTAAGATATTAAAGAAGAGTCCAGGTCTCCGTACTTGCCCTGAAGAGCAGCCAGCAGCAGCAGCAGCAGCAGCAGCAGCAAAAAAGGCGTTGAGCAGCAAAATATTCGGGGAGAGCAGCGAGCAACAGCAAATGATGGCAAAGGCGGAGACTGGACGACGAAGAGAAGCAAAGTAGAGGGACTAAACAGCAAAAAAACGAAATGAAGAGACTAAAAGCCAGAAGAAACAGCAGCAGCAGCTGCTGCTGCAGCTGCTGCTGCTACAGCTGCTGCTGCTGCTGCTGCAGCTGCTGCTGCTGCTACTGCTGTTGCTGCTGCTGCACCACCTGGAAGTACTGCGTCTGGAAGCGGGTGAAGGCGACGCCGATTTTCAAGTCCAGCTCTTGCCGCGCATCCACAGCGTCGCTCTCGTCCTTATTGGGAGAGCCCAGCTGCTTCATGGCCCTGCGAGCGGCCCACAAGCAGCAGCGAAGGGCCCAGCAGGTTGTTGCAGCAGCAGTAGCCGCAGCAGCAGCAAAGACAGGCTGTGGGGCACCAATTCACTTTTAGGGACAGTCAGCAGCCGGCAAGCCTCAAGAACAATTAAACAAGAAGAAAGACAAGGTCGAAAAAGTAAGAAAAGTGAAAAATTCGGCGGAACAGCACGAAAAGGCACAGAGCTGCTGCTGCTGCTGCAGCAGAAACGGCCCCCAGGGCATAGCAGGTGCTTCTTTGCTGCAGCATTTCAGAAGCAGATATTCCTAGCAGTGGTCTAATACTGCTGATTAGTGTTTGTGGAGGCAGCTTACTTCTGGATATCTGTAGGTGCTAAAGCGGAGAAGTGGGCGCGCCATATTTGCTGCTGCAGCAGTACCAGAAGCAGCAACAGCAGCACAAGCCTCAGCTTACGGACAGGTGCAGCTGCATTAGCAAAGGGCGCTGCGGCAGCAGCTGCACTAGTATCAGCAGCAGCAGCAGCGTTTGCAGCGGTAGCAGCAGGAGGACCGGCAGCAGCGGGAAAGATCGCGATCAGCAGCAGCATCGGCAACAGCAGAAAACGAAGGTGCAGCAGCAACATTAGAAAAAGCAGCAGCAGCCTGATCAGCCGTTTCACTATCGGCGCCCTCCCCCTCATTAAGAACACCATAGCCGTCAGTATAAGCAGCAACAGCAGCAGCAGCAGCAGCGCCACAGCGTCCGAAGGAGCAGCAGCACCCCAGCCAGCAACAGCAGCGCACTGCATGCAGCTGACGCCGCAGCCGCAGCGCCCAACTCGCGCAGCAGGTGCTCAACCATCCCCCGCAGCAGCAGCGCAAGCAGCCCCCCCAGCAGCAGCGCAACCAGCAGCAGCAGCAGCAGCCCCCGCAGCATCAGGGCAAGCAGCCCCCACAGCAGCAGCGCAAGCAGCAGCAGCAGCAGCAGCAGGAGGGCGACCTGCTGTTTGTTGGGGGGCTTCACGAGGTGGGCCTTGCAGAGGTCGAGGACTTCGAAGCAAATGTTTTCGCCTTCTCTGTCGCAGTCGAGCCACAGCACCAAGTGCATGCAGCCCCGAGCCTCTTCTTGCAAGTGCTTCGCCAGCCGCTGCTTCGGATTTGCTTCTGTCTTTATCACCGGCGCCTCAAACAGAGACGCCGGGTCCACTCTTTGCTGCGCCGCAGCCACACGCAGCAGCGCCAGCTGCTGCTGCTGCTAAAGCTGCTGCTGCTAAAGCTGCTGCTGCTAAAGCTGCTGCTGAAGCTAATGCTGCTGCGGCAGCTGCTGCTGCAGCTAGCAACCGCGCCGCACGCCCCGAAGCTGGCCCCCGTTCAAGCTAACTGCCTCGCTAGCTGAATAGCTAGCTGGCTAGTCAGCTGGATAGCCACCTGGCTAGCTAGCTGGATATCTACCTGGCTAGGCAGCTGGCTAGCTACCTGGCTAGCTGGCTGAATAGCTGGCTGGCTAGCTAGCTGGCTAGCTAGCTAGGCGGATAAACAGCTAGTCAACTGGCCGCGCGTGGCGAGAGGACCTACAGATAGCTACGCTTTTGAATTGCCTCATGGCTGCAAGTTTATTGTCGGCAGAGAGCTAGCTAGCTAGCTAGCTCTCCAGCTAGCTAGCTAGCTGGCTAGCTAGTGGGCAGTAGATACGTAACGAGCTAGCTAACCGGCTAGTTACGTGACTAGCTAGCTAGGTACGCAGCCAGCTAGCCATTTGTGCGGCTAGTTAGCGACTCACATAGCTAGCCAGCTAGCTGTATGGTTGGCTAGCTGGCTGCTGAGCCAGCTAGCCAAGTATATTGCTAGCGAGTTAGCTACACGGCCTTTATTTTTGTCGGCCCCTGTTTCCTGGTGTTGCTGTGTGCGTCTCCGTTAGCAGCAGCTCTTGCTGCTGCTGCTTGTGCTGCTGCTGCTCCTGCTCACCCAGTCATTGAATGCAGGCGGGAACTCCGTTTGGTAGATATGCCCCTTTGCGGCAGCAGCAGAAACGCACAAGCAGAGGAACGCAGCAAACGAATGGGCTGCTGCTGCTGCTGCTGCTTCTGCTGCTCCGAGTTCTGCTGCTGCTCATTCCGCTGCAAAGAAGTGCTGCAACTGCTGTGGCGACCAGAGTGCGCACCAGCAACA
>NW_013541457.1:836629-841406 GCF_000499545.2 Eimeria tenella
GGCGGGGGGCCCTCAGGGCCTCCTCCAGCCTCTCGCGGGCCCCCGGGCACATGGCCAAAGCTGCAGAGAGAGGCAAAGAGCCGTAGACGGCGCTGACGTTGACAGCAGCTTTGCAAAAAACTGCACCTTCTTGGAAAACCCTCGTCAGCCCTCCGCCCTGGCCGGGGCCCCTCTCCCAGCGGGTGTTTTCAAACTTCTTCGCGCAGACGCGGGGCCCCGCGTCCTCATCCTGCTGCTGCTGCTGCTGCTGCTGCTCGGCCGCGAAACTCGCCTCCAGCTCCTCCACCGCGCTGCAGATCGAAGACTGAGCCTCGTACAAAGAAGACACCCAAGCCTCGCGAAAGGCCTCGTCTGGGTGCTCTTCGGGTCCCTCCTGCAGTGACACAAACGCAGCAGCAGCAGCAGCAGCAGCAGGGGTGCGGTCAGTCCGGTTGCAACACACAAGAGCACACTACACCGTCTGCGGCTACAGCTAGCTGCTACTCAGAGACCCTTCAGCAGCAGCTCTGGACAGACACGAGAGACGCAGCGCAGCAAACGAACAAGAACACCGGGTCTGCAGCAGCAGTCAGCAGCAGCCAGCAGCAGCAAACCCGCATGCAGGCGCAAAGACAGTGGCCGGAGAAGCTGCTGCTGCAGCTGCAGCGCCCGAGCCAGCGGTGAAGCAACAGAGCCGCATGCAAGACCGGGGTGTACGTACAGCTTTCATCATCTTGAGCCGGAAGCAAAAGTCGGGAAGCGGCGAATCGAGAAGGCCCAGATCTGCGGCGGCCGATGCGCGGGAAGTCGAAGGACATTAAAAATTGCAAAAAATTAAAAAAACGAACTTTGTGTTTCTTCGGGCCTTTCTTTTGCGAGCCTGGAGAACGAGAGAACCCGGAGAGTTTCGAGGGGCTGCTCCCACGCGCCCGTTTTGCTGCTGCTGCTGTTGCTGCTACTCAAATTCAGGAAGGAACGGTCTTGCAGCGAGCCCGCCCCGCAGTGTTCAGCAGCGCTGACGGTATCTGTGTAAAGCAAATACAAAAACAACTTTAAAAAGCAAATGTTTCAGAGATTTTCTCCGCGGGAACATCGATGATCGGACCGAGACGCGCAGGCGCACAAGCAGCGTTGCAAGCGCGGAACTGTGTCTAGCCCGGGGCAGCAGATCCACAAGATCATGTCCTTGAGGCAGAAGGAACGCACACATTAACCAAAGGAATTTTCCTACCGTTTTGTTGTTCCTTTAAATTTTGTTCAACTTGCTGCTGTTGCTTTTAAGGCCACGAGGTTATCGCTCTTAGACTCTGCAGGACGTGCAGCTCGAGGCAGCGATGCTCTGCGCCGTTCAAGATTTTCGCGGCATTGTGGCCCATAATGCACCAGTACACATTAAAATTCCTATTTTCTGCATGAAATGGCATTTAGGTAGAGCTTTTGGCCTGCGCTGCACCGGTGCAAATGATGTGAAGGCAATGAGGGAATCGGGTGTACAGGCAGCTTGGCTCGTTGCCGCCGCAGCGAAAAGCCTCTGCCGCACTATTTATTTCTTCCCGAATTTATTTATTATCCTTATTTTTGCATTTGCACGTTTTTGCCCTTCTTCAGCTGCGTGTTCACACAGTCACAGCCGCCTACCCAGAGCCTCCAGGGCAGTCCTTGTGACCGCAGTGCACTTTTGCTGGCTGCAGTGTGTGCCCACGAAGCAGAACAACACATTTATGCAGGTTCTAATGATATGGCTGACGGTGTTTCTCATTTTTAAATGCTTGAAGTTGCCTAGTACGAAACACCAGCCGTTCAACGTAACGAAGCCTCGCCAGCTGCGCTCTGCAGCGCAAAGGAGAGCAAATCCTTAGTTATTTTCCTTATTTTTGCGCCTCTAATCGGTCCCTGTGTTCATCAAGCCATCCGCACACTAAAGGGCGGGGCAGTAAAGAGAGCAGACCCCCAAATGCAGCACTTAGCAGCAAGTCCTTGCGTCTTGCTGCAGCAGCAGCTGCTGCTTCAGCAACTGCTGCAGCAGCTACAGCCCGTAGCTGTGGGCTACTGCGGCCTAGCACGGAGAACCAGCAGCTTACTAGGTCTGCTGTAATCCACAGCCTAGGGGCAAGAGCTAGGCGACTAAACCCTAAACCCTAAACCCTAAACCCTTGAGGCAAATGCACAGAGCAGTTGCTCTTCAATTGAAAGCACGAAGAACTGCGCGTCGATGCGTTGCGCTTTAAAGAGTCTGAGGTGTACTCGGGTGTACGTACACCGCAGCACCGTGGCCTACTTGGCTGCGCCACAGACAAGCTCAGGAAATTAATAAAGTAGAAGCGCCAGTTAGTGCAGCGCTGAGGGATTGACACACAGAGACAAAGACACAAGACATGGGAACTCCCTTGGCTGCCGGCTCGTACCTACACTGCTGCAGCAGCAGCTGCTGCTGCTGCTGTTGCTGCTGCAGCAGTTGCGTAGGCAGTTGCAGCGGCAGCTGCAGCACCTGTTTACAGACAGCGGCCGCAGCAAGTGGATGAGGCGCACGCCTTAGCTGGTGCAGATGCCTCTAGCTTCGGTAGGCTCTGCCTGCAGCAGCAGCAGCAGCGACAGCAGCTGCTGCTGCTGCTGCTGTGGCGGCTGCTGGCTGCTGCAGCAGGAATGCGGTGGCTGCCTGCCCCCCCGCCCGGCAGGGACAAAGAGCAGCAAATGGGAGAAGCGCCGCAGCAGAGCCTAGAAGACATCCATCATGTCTTTTTCCAGCTCCACCTGGTCGTAGAGATCTGCTGCTGCTGCAGCAGCAGCAGCTTCTGCTTCTGCTGCAGCGGCGGCTCTCGCCATTCCCTCTGCTGTCATTTGCTGCAGCAGCTCCGACCTGGACGCGCAGCGCAGCACGTGCTCGCGCCGGATTTCTAGCTGCTCAACAGCAGCTGCTGCAGCCCAAATTTTCTCCCGTGCTGCTGCCAGGGCAGCAGCAGCAGCCCGCAGCCGCTGCGCGCCTTCTGCTGCTGCCTGCAGAGCCACACGAGCAGCAGACACGCTGCATGCATGCGGGGACACAGAGCTGGAAGCTGCGCAGCAGCAAATGCTGCAGGGGCAGGGCTACGAGGCTACTGAGCAAGTGTGTGCTGCAGCAAGGGCCACGTGCTGGTGCCCTGCTTAGCTGCTGCTGCTACAGCTGCTGTTACTGCTGCTGCTGCCGTCTTCGCGCTGCTGCTGCTGCTGCTGCTGCACCTCATGTCACCTACCTGCTTGACAGACTGAGCCTCCTCGTCAGCCGCTTCGCCGGAAGCAGCAAGTGCTGCAACGACGCTCTGCAGAGCAGCAGCAGCAGCAGCTGCTGCTGCTGCGCCGTCTGCGCCCGCTGACGTCCATACGCGCCAATCAACGCCTCCGAATGCAGCAGCAGCACTTGTTGCAGCAGCTTCGCCTACAGCAGCAGCCGCTGCTGCTGTTGCACGCTCAGCAGCAGGAGCAACCCTTTCGGTGGCCGCTGCCGAATCCGGCAGCAGCAGCGGCATCCCTTGCCGCAGCAACTGCTGCTCGTGCTGCTGCAGCAGCAGGAGCCACGGAGAGAGCAGCTGCAGCTCAGTACTCACAAACGTCTCCCCCAAACAGAGAAGA
The DNA here is from genome assembly GCF_000499545.2 of Eimeria tenella. Lineage (NCBI taxonomy): Eukaryota > Apicomplexa > Conoidasida > Eucoccidiorida > Eimeriidae > Eimeria > Eimeria tenella. Next base: position 840,215 of record NW_013541457.1, read on the forward strand.
TGCTGCACCTGCTGCAGCTCCGTCAGCCGCAGCAGCAGCTGCTGTAGCCAGCGAGAGAAGTCTTTGCGAGAGCCCAAGTACAGCGCGCAGAGGATCTGCAGCAGCAACGCAGCACCGCAGCAGCAGTAGCACCTTAGAGGCTAGCCTACGGACCATGCAAGGCATTTACAGGTCTGCATGCACTGCAGCAAAGACAAGAAAAGTACTGAGTCATTTCTCTCTTTTGCTGCTTGCCTGGTGCTGCAGGTGCTGGAGCGAAACGCGCATGGGGCAGTTCGCTACAGCCTCTAGCACTGGGCTCCGGCGTTGCTGCTGCTGCTGCTGCTGCTGTTGGCGCTTGTTTTGCTCCGTGCTGTTCGCTGCAGTGGCAACTGCGGCACCGGCCTCTGCTGCTGGTGCTGCTGCTGCTTTGGCTGCTGCTGCTGTTTTGGCTGCTGCTGCTGTGTTTGCTGCTGCAGTGCCAGAAGGCCACCCCTTGCCGTAATAGTCGCGAATTAAAGTGAGGCCTCTTGCCTGTCGTAGTGCAGACAAGCTGCTGGGAGTTAAGCCAATAGACGCTAGCAGGAACCGCTGAGCAAGCGTCGCTAAGAATCCCTTGCTGCTGCTGCTGCTGCTGCTGTTGCTGTTGCTGTTGCTGCTGCTGCTGCTGCCCCAAAAACTGCTACACGCATCCTGCAGTGCCGGGCTGCTGCGCTGGATGCGGTCAAGGAGAGTGTCTGCTGAGTCTTCATCTGCTGCAGTGCTGCCTGCGGAGTCGCTGCAGCTAAGGCCGTCCTGCTCGCTGGCGCCCGCCTGTTCAGCAGCAGCAGCAGCAGCAGCAGCAGCAGCTCGCTGCCGCTGCTGCTTTAAGGAAGCCCAGGAAACAAGGGAGAAGAAGTCTGACGCTGAGAACGCCAGGTCATCAATCCGTTTAAACTCATCTGCAACAAACGCCAGATTTTCTGTGAAGCCGCTGCAGCAGCAGCACCTACTGCTGCCACAGCAGTTGCTGCTACTGCTTCTGCCAGTGCCTCCGCTGCTGCTGAAAAGACGACAAGAAAATATGCGCCCCGACCTCATAGCCACTAGCAGCAAAAGGAAGGCAGGAGCAGCAGCAGCAGGGCAGAGACGTGTCAGCAAGGAAGATGGGTCCCCCACGGGTTGTTCCTCAGTTGCTGCTGTCACCTCTGCTGCTGCTGCTGCTGCTGCTGCT
>NW_013541457.1:841506-856954 GCF_000499545.2 Eimeria tenella
AGCAGCAGCAGCAGCAGCAGCAGCAGGCCGCGGCTCCTCCTCCTCAGCTTCGCTGTCTTCTGCTTCTGACCCTTCAGGGGAATTAAGTGACAGCCTTAGGCCTCGTTTGCCGTCTCTGCCGTCTCCCTCGTCTCCGCCTCCGCCAAAGCTGCTGCTGCTGCTGCTGCTGCTGCTGCCGCCGGATTTGCTGCCGTTTGTTGTGGGGCTTGCCGCCCGTGCACCGCCGCCGCCGCTGCTGCTGCTGCTGCTGTTGTTGCTCCCACTTTTGCTTCCGGCACTGCTGCTGTTATTAATGGAGACAGCAGCCGCCTGCGAGTGCTCCGCTCGCTGCTGCTCTTGCTGCTGCTGTGGGTTCTGAGGCAGCAGCTGCTGTTGCTGCTGCTGCTTCTGTTGCTGCTGCTGCTGCACTGCTGCTGCAGCCGGAGAGGTGGTCCCACTCTGGGCTCTTTTCCGCCACTTAGCAACGTCCGCAGCAACACGACGCAGCAGCAGCTGCTGCTGCTCCAGCAGCGCCGCTGCACCGCTGCTGCTGCTGCGGCTGCTCGCTGTCTCTGACCCGTACGCAGAAGACGCGAAAAGTTGCACCTTCTGCTTGAAACTATCGCTGCTCTCCCAAGCAGCAGCAGCTGCTGCTGCTGCTGCCTGCGTGGCAGCAGAGTAGCTGATTAGGGCGGCAAGGTCCGTCAGGACACACCGCTGTCTGTGTACTGCAGCTGTGTCTGCTGCAGCAAATGAGTACACTAGGCTGTTGCTGCTGCTGCTGCCGTTGTGCGGCGGCAGAGCGTCTTCATCCATTGCTTCTACATCTGCTCCGTTGCTGCTACGGCTTCTGCTAAGCGGAAGATCCGCTGCCTGCTGCTGCTGCTGTTGCTGCTGCTGCTGGTGCTGGCTGTCATTCTGTCGCTGCTCCCCAGTGTCGCTAAGCACAGCCTTCTTGTCTTCTGCTGCAGCAGCTGTTGCTGCTGCTCGGGCCGCGCCTAAGCCTGTCGCTGCTGCTGCTGGATCGGCCCGGCAGCCAGCAGCACCTGAGAGCCGCGAAAAAACCTCCATGAAGCTGAGGGTCTTAACTGCTGCTGCTGCTGCTGCTCCTGAGGAGCGCCCCGCCGCTGCAGCTGCAGTGTCTGCACTAGGTTCTGCTACTGCTGCGCCCGCTGCCGTTGCGGTTGCTGCTGCTGCTGCTGCTGCCGTTCCTGCTGCTGCGCCACTTGTTGGCGGAGCCCCAGCTGCCGCCACAGTCGTCTGCGGAGCGCCAGCTGCTGCAGGCGCAAGCCCTCCATCAGCTGTACTGCTCGCAGCAGCTGCAGCAGCAGCAGGACTGGCCGCTGCTGCTGCTGCTGCCGTGGGAGCTGCTGCTGCTGTTGCTGCTAAAGGAGCCCCACCTAGCCGAGACAGCAGCACAGGGCGAATTCGCCGCGCTCCGCCTTGCAAGATGGTCTCTTGCTGCAGTAACCGCAGCGGCACCGGTGTTGCTGCGGGTGGAGACGCAGCAGCTGCAGCAGCAGCACAGGCCGCAGGATCTGCTGCTGCTCCTGCTTTAAGCGGAAGAGATGGCTGCTGCGGCTTCGGCTTCCTTAGCGGCAAGGAGGAATGCAAGAAGCAGCAGCAGCAGCAGCAGCGGCAAGCAGTCCAGCTGCCCGTAGCAGCAGCTGCTGCCGCGACTGCCGTCCCGGGCTCCGGGGGCACGTACATCGGCGCTGTTGCTGCTGTTGCTGCAGCACGTGCTGCTGCTGCGCGGTGGTCATACGAGCTGCAGCAAACAGTGCCGCTGCTTCGAGTCTCTTCAGGGCTGAGGCGCACTAGTGCGACGTGGCCCCCGCTGCAGGCGACAGCCAGCCACATGCTTCCTCGGGTCCTGCAGCAGCAGCAGCAGCAGCAGCAGCATTAGCAGCAGCAGCAGCAGCAGCAACAGTAGCCAGCGCATAAGCGATATCAGGCCACTGGCTCCGGTGTTGGCAGCAGCAGCAGGACAAGAAGCAACCCGTGCTAAAATTCTTGCTGCTGCTGGCTGCACATGAGCAGCAGCAGCCTCAGCAGCAACAGCAGCAACAGCAGCGGTGTAAGCAGCAAGAGCAGTGGCAGCAACAGCAAGAGTTGCAGTGCCTGCCCACCATGAAAAACCCTGAACAGTTGTATTTTCGTCTAAGAGATTCGTCACAACAGCAACGCACTGCCCATGCTGCTCCTCCTGCTGCTGTTGCTGCTGCTGAGATCCCGCAGCTTTCGTGCTGCAGCCTTGGTTGCCATTGCTTGCAGCGCTGTTGCTGCTTCCACTGCTGCTGCTGCTGCTACTGCTGCTGTTGGTGCTGTTCCCAGTCAGCGACACACGCCAAATGGAAATCATTCCGTCCTCACTCGCTGCAGAACAAATGCGACAGCGATAGCAGCAACAGGAACACCCTACAGCCGCCGCTGGTGCTGCTACTGCTGCTGCTGCTGCTGCTACTGCAGTTGCTGCTGCCGTTCCTGCCCCGCTTCTGCTGCTTTTACCTTGGCAGTACATGACGTGTCGCTCGGGAGGCCTGCCCTTCTTGGAAGAGACAAATATGCCGTCGCCAAAACTCTGAGCATAGACCCTGAACCCTAAACCCTAAACCCTGAACCCTAAGCCCTAAACCCTGAACCCAAAACTCAAAAACCTAAACCCTAGACCCAAACCCGAGACTCTGAACTCTAAACTCTAAACCCTGAACCCCCAAACCTAAACCCCACGCTCTAGTCCGTAAACCCCAAACCCCAAGCCCTAAAACCCTAAACCCTAAACCCTAAACCCTCGCCCTAATCCTCACCACAGTCTTGACGGGGGCCTGGTGGCCGTAGAAGAAAATGGGCGCCTTCGGGTCTACGAAGCCCCTGGCGTCCACAGAGAACGCGCAGCCTGGGCAGACACAACAGACAGACGCTGCTGCTGCCGCTGCTGTTGCTGCTGCTGCTGCTGCTACTGCTACCACTACTACTGTTGTTGCTGCTGCTGTTGTTGCTGCTATTACCACTGGTACTGTTGCAGCTGTTGCTGCTGCTGTTGTTGCTGCTAGCACTACTACTGTTGCTGCTGTTGCTACCACTACTACTGTTGTTGTTGCTGCTGCTGCTGCTACTGCCTGGCGAGGCCCCACCGAAGGGCCTGTCTTCCCTCTGGGCGTGGGAGACAGAGAGGAAACAGTCGGAGACGCAGAAAGACGGAGTCCGCAGCACTGGCGAGTCTGTGGGGCCGTCTCGCAGCACCAGCTGGGTCGCCGCAGCGCCACAGCAGCAGCAGCAGCACAACAGCACCAGCAGCAGCAGCAGCACGCGATGCTGTTTCTTGCACTTCTCCATTCATGTGCTTGACTCAGCAAACCCAAAGCCGGCCGCAGACAGCCGCCCAAAGCGAACCCGGAGCAGCAGTAACAGCAGCAGCAACAGCAGCAGCAGCAGTATCAGCAGCAGCAGGGGAGAGACGCTGCAGCAGCAGGCAGCAGCAACAAGGCAGTCTCACGTCATGCTGCGCAGTCTCCTCCACAACCCATTTGGTCTCCCCAGCAGCGGGTGGCTCGCAGCGCCACAAGTACAGCTTCTTGCTGCTCGTCTGCGGCAGCAGCAGCATAAGCAGCAGCAGCAATAAGTTACTTTCGGAGGTCAAAAATGCAGAAGCGGGAGCAGCAACTAAGCGAGGAGCTTCGCGCCAACATCAACAACAGCGGCAACACACGCCGCAGCAGCCACAACAGCCACAACAGCACCAGCAACAGCAACAACAGCAGCGGCAGAAGCAGCAACAGCAGCAACAGAAGCAGAACCTTCAGACCTGAGCCGCCAGCAGCAGATTATCTGCCCGCCAGGAAAGGCCCTTGACGAGGCCCCCGTCTGAAGGGGGAAGAGCAAAAGTCAAACAAGAGGTGCCGTCAGCCACGTGCAGCACGGATAACCTGCAGCAGCAGCAGCGGGAGTTGCAACAGGAATCGCTGGTTGTCGCAGTGAAAAGGACAAAATCGGCACCAAGCTTGCAGCACGGAGCAGCAGCAGCTCTTGCTGCTGCCGTTGCAGCTGAGGCAAAAGCTTCGCATGCCCGCGATCCACCACTGACGGCGCGGCAGCAGCAGCAGCGTCAGCAGCAGCAGCAGAAGTACCAGCAAATGCAGCAGCAGCAGCGTACCTGCCTCTCGCCCCAGCAGCTACAATAAACCTCTTATCAGAGCTCCAAACGAAGTCGAACACCTAAGAAACAGCGATCCAAACCACACGCTACTGCTGCTGCTGCTGCTGCTGCACTTTGCGTTGGCGCTGCTGCTGTGGCTCTCCCGTGGTGCGATGCGTGCCGGAGGCTTTTGCTTAAGGGCTCCAGTGAAGAAAGAGGCAGCAAAGGCAGCAGCAGAAGCAGCAGCAAGGGCTAAAGCAGGAACAGCAGCAGAGGAAGCAGCAGCAGCAAAGGCAGCAGCAGCAACAGCACCACTGAAGGCACCAGCACAGGCAGCTGCAGGAACAGCAGCAAAGGTAGCATCAAACGTAGTAGAAGTTGCAACAGCAGAGGCAGCAGCAGCAGCAGCAGCGAAGGGAGCAGCTGCTGCGGACCTGCGGTAGAGAGGATTGGGGCGTCCTCAGAGTCTTGATGAGATTCCAGCGCTCGGAGTACACGGTAGCCCCAACTGCTGCAGCAGGGTCCTGCTGCTGCTGCTGCTGTTGCTGCTGCTGCTGCTGGCTGCACAAGCCTCGCTCAGGGGGCGGAAGATGCGACAGACGCAGAAAGGGACACAGGCAGCAAGAAGGCCTCCCAGCAGCATCTGTTGCCTTTTTTGTTGCTGCCTTTGCTGCTGCTGCTGAGGTTGAGCTACCACCATCTGCTGCTGCTTTTGCTGCTGCCTTGCTGCCCTTAGTTTTTCCCTGCTGCGGTGCAGCTGCAGAGGCAGCAGCAGAAGGAGAGGAGATCGCAGCGGCTTTTGGTGTGCTCCCTCCTGCTGCAGACTTTGCTGCTGCAGCCTGCTGCTGCTGCTGCTGCGATGCCCCTGGCGGCGGTGACGAGAGGCGCGGCCTCCTTGCTGTCGCCGCTTTGGGCTTGCTGCTGCTGCTGCTGCTGCTGCTCGCAGCCAGGGCGTATACGTGAATTTCCCCGCTGCTGTCGCAAGTCCCCAGGAGCTCACCTAAACGCAGCAGCAGCAGCAACCTCATTAGCAGCTGCAGCAGCAGCTCCTAGACCCGCAGCAGCAACTATTGTGCCATCAGCAGCAGCAGCTGCCTTGTAAAGTATCCACAGCTGCCGCATCAGCTACAGCAGCTGCTGCTCTTGCGTCGCCCTACAGAAGAAGCAGCAGCTACACTAGCACCAGCAGCAACAGCAGCACGGCCCGCAGCAGCAGCAGGGTCTACAGCCACGTCCCCAGAGACGACTACAAAGCCGCAGCACAAGCGGATGAGTGGGAAGCAGAAGCACCAACAGCAGCAAAGGCTGCAGCAGCAGCAGTCGCAGCAGCAGCAGCAGCAGCAGCAGGCTGACCATCCCACGTCCACTTAATGGCAGTGATGTTCGCCTTGTGGTTTGCTGCGCCCCACACACAGGTGGCCCGGGTTAGCGGCCCTCTAACTGGGGTGTTTCCATCTATAGTGCCAAAGCTTTCAAGTGCTGCTGCTGCTTTTGCTGCTACTGCTGCTGCTGCTGCCTTTGCTGCAGCTCCTGCTCGAGCTGCTTCCGGCCCTCCAGCAGCTGCAGCGACAGGCTCTGCATTGTCGTCAGCCTGCGCCGAAGCGGTGCCCGGGCTGCTGCTACTGCTGCTGCTGCAACTGTTGTTGCTGCTGCTGGTGGCTGCTGCTCCAGCAGCATCCTGTGGGGAGCTCTGCTGCGACTGCTGCGCATCAACCTTCAGCTTCTTTGAAGGTGACGCAGCAGCAGCAGCAGCTGCTGCTGCCGCTGCTCGATTTGCTGCAGACAAAAGATAGAAATACGACCAGCTGTTGCAGGCAAGGAGCGCCGGCTTCACAGCATACGCGCATGAATAGCAGCAGCAGCGAGAAGCAGCCGCTGCAGCAAGAAGCAGCAGCGAGCACCAACTGCAGCAGCAAGAAGCAGCAGCAAACCTTGTCTTCGTGCGTTCCTCGTGGCTGCAGAGACCTCGTGGGGCTGGTGCGCATGCAGCACCCAAATCTTCACTGAAGCAGCAGCTGCTGTTGCCAGCCGCTCGTACTGCCAGTAGCGCCGCCCTGCAGCAGCAGCAGCAGCAGCAGCAGCAGCAGCGGTTATACCGCAGCCTACAGTAGTGACCGCAGCAGCAGGGCTTATCTATGCGAGGCGTCGGCTGCTGTCGCCTCCCCAGAGCCAGAACAACGTCAGCAGCAGCAACGGCAGCAGCAGAAGCAAAGCAGCAGCAGAAGTACAATCGGAAGAAGCAGCAGCAACGGCAGCAGCAGCAGAAGCTGCAGCAGGACAGCGGTCGCTCCTACCCGCGGGGTGCCTGCCTGCTGCTGGCCCAGGCTGCTGCTTCTGCTGCGAGCCCGTTGCTCCTGCTGCTGCAGCGCGGCGCTGCTTGCCGGGTCCCGTCTCAGCAGCAGCGCCGCTGCTGCTGCAGCCCTTGCTGCTTCTGCTGCTGCTGCTGCTGCTGCTGGGCGTTGCATGCGCAGAAACATAAAGAGGGTGAGGCTGGAAAGCCAAAGAAGATATGGGCAGGCCCCCGTGGTGCACATTGAGTAGTCTTTCGACGATCATCCTGTCTTCCTGCTGCTGCTGCTGCTGCTGCCCGTGCTTGTGCTGCTGTTGCAGCCGCTGCTGTCCCTGTTGATGCAGGCTTGCTGAGGCGCTGCTGCGGCGCTGCTTCAGCACCTTCTGCTGGCGTTGACTGCTGCTGCTGCTGCTGATGCTGCAGCGTGTCCGGTTCAATCTTGCAGCTCTTTCAACTGCTGCTGCTGCTGCTTTCGCGCCTGTGACTGATGCTGCTGCTGCCGTTCCGCCTCTGACTGATGTCCCTGCTCCTGCTGCACCTCTGGCTGCTGCTGCTGCTGCTGCTGCAGCTTCTGCCTCAACAGCGGGGGATGTAAGTGCTCACGGACTGCGCAGCCATTCAGCCGTGGCTGTTCCCCGGGCACTGCCTTGCAGCAGAGACTCCTGCTGCTGCTGCTGCTGCTGCTCCCAAAAGCAGCAGCTGTTCTCCAGCTTGCTGCTGCTGCTCAGGCACGCCGAATGCGCCTCAGGAGGCGCTGCGAAGGGCGAAGCCTTTCTCGCTGCTGCTGCAGCAGCAGCGACAGCAGCTGCTCTTGTACGTACGCTTTCCCCTAGAAGTCCACTCGGGAAAATCCATATCTTGCTGCTGCTGCTGAGGCTTTTGCCGCTGCTTCCGTTTCCCATGCTGCAACGCTGCATGCGTCTTCTTGCTGCTGTCGCCTGCAGCCCCGCATTACCATCAGCAGCAGCTAGCGCTCTAAATGGCCAACGTGATTATATTACATAGTTGTTTCTGTTCTGACTAAAACGTGTGATAAGATCCAGCAGCAGCAGCAGCTCCTGCTGCTGCTACTGCTGCAGCAGTAGCTGCCAGTCTCGGAGGGCGGCGCCGACTGGCTGTCTCCTCAGATATAGGAGGAAGCAACAGCAGCAGCAGCGTTTGTAGCAGCAGAAAATTTCAGCTGCTGCTGCTTCTGCTGCTGCGTTTAGAGGGACGATGGGCGACTGCGGTCGTGGCTTCCCGCGCCTGCTGCTCCTCCTGGCAGCAGCAGCAGCAGCAGCAGCTGGCTGCGGTGTCTTCTGCTTCGCGGTTAACCAGTCTCCTGCTTCTGCTTCCTCATGCTTCAGCTGCAGCGCTGCGCCCTTCCCCCGCCCCTCGTTTCTCCTGAACAGCGTCTGGCAGCAGCAGCAGAGGAGCAGCAGCAGCAGCAGCAGACGCTGCTGCTGCTGCGGCAGTCAGAATGCCCCGGTGGCTTTTATGGTTTCATTAGGCGCTCCGCGCAGAGGCGGCAGCAGCAGGCTTGCTGCCGTTTCCGCCCAGCAGAAGCAGCAGCAGCGGAAGCAGCAGCAGAAAGAGATACTGCAGCGCAGGAAGGCAAACCAGGCGAAGCAGCGGGAGCGGCTGCTGCAGCAGAAGGAGCAGCGGCGACAGCAGCGGCAAGATCGGCAGCAGCAGCGGCATTTGCAGCAGCGCAAGTTGAGCGGCGCAGTCACTAGGGAGGAGATCGTCGCTCTGCGGGCGAAGCAGCGGCTGCAGCAGCAGCAGAACCGCAAGAAGCAGCTGCAGCAGCACCTGCTGCTGCTGCAGAAAAAGAGGGAACAGGCGCAGCAGCAGCGGGAGCGGCAGCGGCAGCGCCTGCAGCAGCTGTGCCAGGAAGCCAGAGAGGCCGAGCTGCAGGAGCAGCAGCAAAACTCTTTAGGGAAAGCAACAACGAGGGAGGGCAAAAGCCTCAAGATTGCTGAGGCCAAGTATTTGCTGCGGACTTCGCTGCTGCTGCTGCAGCTCAAGACGCGCACCAGCAGCAACAACGGCAGCAGAACAGCTACTGCGGGGCTCACGCAAGACCAGCAGCAGCAAATGTTCAAAGCGCTGCTCCTCCAGGGCCTTCATAACTTCGTGCTGCTGAAGAGAGTGAAGAACTCCCTCATGCGCACCGCCATCCTGCAGCTGCAGGAAGAGCAGCAGCAGCAGCAGCAGCAGCAGGAGCAGCAGCAAGCGCAGGACGAAGAAATGTATGCGCGTCTTTGGGGCCGCTTCGATGATCCTCCTTTGAGCGATGAGGAGATGCTGGAAGCTTTAGGAGTTGATCTGCAGCAGCTGCAGCAGCTGCAGCAGCTGCAGCAGCAAGAAGAGGCTGCGAGGCGCGGCGGCAGCAGCAGCAAGAGTAGCAGCAGCGGGAAGAAGAACGCGAAGAAAAAGGAAGGCGGGAAGCCTGCTGATGCTGCTGTCGCTGCTCCTTCTGCTGCCTCTGCTGCTGAGACCTCCGGTCTTGACTGGGACAACTTGGAGCTGCCGGAGCCAGAAGAATACCCAGCAGCAATTGCAGCAGCAGCAGCAGCAGCAGAACTAGCGAAAGCTGCTGTGCCTGTTGCTGGTGCTGCGCGCAGCGTGTCAGAGTCTGCTGCGCTGCTGCTGCCGCATCTTCAGGGGGAGTCCTTGTACGCGTTTGTGCATGCATCAGCAGCAGCAGAAGACCGGCTGGCGGAGGCGTTGCGGCTGCTGCTGCAGCAGGCTGCTGCTGCTGCTGCTGCCAACAAAGAAAGAGCTGATGAAGCAGCAGGAAGTGACGCCCGCAGAAAACCCAAAGACAAATACATTTATGTCCCGGTGGCTGGGGCCCCTCCTGAGGAGCTGTTTGCTGCTTTGCTGCAGCGGGGCCTTTCTGCTGCTGCTGCAAAGGCAGAAGATGCGGCCGCTGCAGCAGCAGCAGCTGCTGCTGCTGCTGCCGAATCAGCAGCAGCAGCAGCGCTCGGCAGCCCGCCTAAACCTGCTGCAGCAACTCTCCCTGCTGTTGCATTGACCCCAGAAAGACTCATTCCCCCCCAAAGCATTTTTCTGCTGGCCGATTTGCCCAGACGCAAAGAGCTCACCCAAAGGCTCACCGGTGAGACACAGCTGCTGCTGCTGCTGCTGCTGCTGGATGCTGCAGCAGCGCTGCGCCGCAAAGCCCACACAAACAAGCCAAGGAAGCCATAGGTAGCACTTGCGAAGTACAGTTGCTCTGGCGGCTGCTGCTGCTGTTGCTGCTCTTCCCGTTGCTGCTGTTGCACTGTCAGCCGGTTGGTTCTTGCTAAAGAGCTGCTGCTGCTGCTGCTGCTGCTGCTGCTCTCTGCAGGTCAACTTCTGTCTCCGCCCTTACGCCTCCTCGGGACGCTGCAGGGCTGCTGTACTTCAGTCAGTTTGACGCTGCGGGCCGCGCAGCAGCAGCTGCTGGCGCTTTTGCTGTATGGCCGCATGAAAGCGGAGCAGCAGCAGCAGCAGCACCTCGCGCTGCAGCAGCAGCAGCAGCAACACGAATAGCGGCGGAAAGGTAAGACCTGACGTAGCCGCTCTGTGCTGCACTCGCATTGTAAAGAATTCATTTTTGTTTTTTTGCTAGAAGTCCCATAAGGGTCAAAAGCAAAGAAGCAGTTTCCTGGACAAAAAGGAAACAGGTTACTTCGGGCTGAAGCTGCAACCGTGGCAGCAGCAGCAGCTGCTGCTGCTGCTGCAGCTGCTGCACCCGAGTTCACACCAGGAGCAGCAGCAGCTGCTGCCGCAGCTGCAGGTGCTGCAGCAGCTACAGCTGCAGCACCGGAACCAGCAGCAGCGGCGGCTGCTGGTGCTGCTGCAGCTCCAGCAGCCACTGCCTGTTGTCCCTGCATCTGCAGCTGCTGCTGCTGAGAGCAGCAGCGGCAGATAGGGGAGAGGTGTCTGTACACTGGAAAGCGCAGCAGGGAGCAGCAGTGAGTTTAGCTTCTTTCTTTTTTATTTCAGTTTTCCTGACTGGCATTTGAGACGCTGCCTAGCTAGCCAAACCCTAAACCCTAGACCCTTTCTAGCTGCTGCTTCGCTTTAGGTCGTTTGAGCTACCGAGAAGCAGCCAGGCAAATCCAAAACCCTAAACCCTAAACCCTAGGCGGGGCAGGCCTACAGACACGCGGGGATTCTGCAGCATAAAAACTATAATTATAATTATTAGCCTTTTCAAGTTGCTGCTGCCATTTGGCCCAAGTGCCACAAAAGCCCTGGGGTTGCTGCGGCGGCTGCTGCTGGGCTGGCGAGTGTGCTCTTGCTGCTGGTATTTGTGATAATAGAATTATTTCTTTGGGATATTTAGGTCTTTTAATTAAATGATTAAACCCATTAAGCAATTCCATTTCTTTCCTGATTGTCTTCTACATTGTGAGAAGAGGTCCATGCCACGGTATTCCTTTTCTCTCGTTAACAGCTTCAGCCTCCGCCTTGACACCAGCAGGCAGCAGCAGCAGCAGCAGCTGCTGCTGCAGCAGCAGCTGCTGCTTCATGGTCTTCATCGCCGCGAGTGCAGCTAAGAGCGTACATGGGGCTGGCGGCGATGCCAGGCAAAAGGCTTCATAACAGTTCTAAACCCCAAAAAGGCGTTTAGACCTTAAACCCTAAAAGCTCCTTTAGGGTTTAAGGCTCCAAACGCTATTTCGGGGTCTAGAACTTTAAACGCCCTTTAAGGGTTTATGGCCCTGAACACCCCTTTGGGGTTTAGCGAAAACACCTGCTGCTGTGAGCCCCCGCACCTTTTTGCCCTCATGGGCAATATGGCGCTGGCCCCGTGGCTACAAAATTGCCTACAGGGTCCTGAAGACTACAGCAGCAGCAGCAGCAGCAGCAGCAGCTCGACGAGTTCAATGACAGCAAAGCTGCCACAGAGCCTGCACGTTGAACTTGTGGGGCCCTCCACCCTCTCTACAAGAGAACAAACAAGCAGCAGCAGCAACAGCAAAACACTGTACGAGCGCTTTAAACACCATTAGCAGCACTAGACAACTAATAGCAACGCCCCCAGCGCTCTGCACGAGGCACCAGCGTCGGGCGCCGCTGCTGCTGCTGCTGCTGCCACTTCAGCAGCTGCTTCTGGCCCAGCAGCAGCTGCTGCAGAGGTAAAACTGGTCAAAATGAACCTAAAGAGGCCAGCCCCACAGACTTCGAAGCAGCTAGCCACTACGAATCCACGAAAGCCTAGCTAAGCTAAGGCGTGGCGCCGCGGCCCAGCGACGACAGCTGGAGCTTTGCTGCAGCTTTGTTGCGCAGCAAAGTTGCATCCGTTGCTGGCGCCCGGGCCTTCAGCAGCAGCGATAATACCTTAATATGCCTCTAATGGGTCATGTGCTGTCGCCAGGGGGTCTCTGGGGGTCCGTGGCCTGCGCAGCGGCCACCGCGTGTCCTGGAGCTGCAGCAGCAGCAGCAGCAGCAGCAGTAGCCCTGGGGGGGAGTGGGGGCTGGGGGTGGGGGTGTTTGTGGGGGCAAAGGGAGTTTGTTTGGAGGAAAAAAGTGCATTTTTGATTCGAAGAAAGTGTAGGAAGTGTGCAGACCTGGGGAAATGGCGCGGCGCTGGCTGGTGGGCGGAGCTGCGGCGGCTGTGGGGCTGCAGCGTGAGGCCTGAGGCCTCTGCATTGTGTGGCTTCTGGGGGGTTTGCCGCGTCCCGGGTTTCGGTGGTTTGCAGAAGAAAGTATTCTTGGTATTTCTGAGGCATGTTGAGTATTATCGAGGCCTTCTGCAGCTTGGGCCGCGAACGAAAGACCCGGAGAGAGACGAGGCCCCCATGCTGGGCTGCAAGATGATTGGTTTCCTGCAGCTGCTGCGGGCGTGTCGCTTATCGGCTTCCGCGGCGCTGAACGCTGCGGCGAGCAGCAGCAGCCGCAGCAGCGGGGGTCGGCGTCGGCCGGCGGCTGCTGCTGCTGCAGGGGGCGGGGGCGGGCGTTTGCTGCAGCAGCAGCCGCGTTCGCGGGAGGACCGTTTCCCGGGCTCCCCGCCGCGGCTGTGCGCCTCTGCGTTGGCTCTCGCTGCAGCGAGTTCGGCGCTGCTGGTGGCAGCGCTGGACCCTCAGGGGCCCCCCTCGCCGGCGCAGTGCGAGGGGGCCCCCGCGGGTCCCGGGGGCCCCCCCCCGGGCCCGGCACCGTCGCCTTCGCCGGCGTCGGGGCCCCCGCCGCCGCCGGGCCCGCCGCCGGTGTGCCCGCCGGGGTGCGGGGGAGGCCCCCCGCGCGGGGGGGGCCCCCCGGGGCCCCCCGGAGGCCCCCCGGGGTGCGAAAAAGCGCAGGAAAACCCGCTGTGGCGCTCGCGAGAGAGCCAACCCTTCGCGCGGAAGCTGGGCGACGCGCTGCTGTTCTCAGGCTCTGCCAACGAGCAGCTGGGAGCCGCCGTGGCCGAGAGACTCTCCACGCGGCTCGGGCGCGTCTCCGTGTCCCGCTTCGCCGACGGCGAAGTCAACATTCAGTTCCTGGACTCGCTGCGCGGCAAAGACGTTTACCTCATTCAGCCCACGAGCTCTCCAGTCAACGACCATCTTCTCGAGCTGCTGCTGATGGTCTCCACCTGCCGCCGCGCCTCCGCCAAGAAGATCACCGCCGTCATCCCCTATTTCGGCTACGCCCGCCAGGACCGCAAGATGAACAGCAGAGTCCCCATCTCCGCAGTGCGCGCCTGCTGCTGCTGCTGCTGCTGCTGCGGCTGGGGTGCTGCTGGGGTGGGGGGAGGTGTGGCGGGGGAGCGGGGAGCGGCTCCTGCGCCTGGCTGTGAACGCCCGCTGCCGCTCTGCTACCGCTGCCGCTGCTGCTGCTGCTGCTGCTGCTGCAGGCGGACGTGGCTCGCATGATGGAGGCGATGGGGGTGGACCGGGTGGTGGCTGTGGACCTGCACTGCGGGCAAATCCAGGGCTTCTTCGGGCCCCGCGTTCCCGTAGATAACGTCGAGGCCCAAATTGTGGGCCTCGACTACTTCGAGTGCAAAGACCTCCACAAACCGGTTGTCGTTTCCCCAGACGCGGGCGGCGTCTACAGGTCCTGCTGCTGCTGCTGCGGCTGCTGCTGGTGTTCTGGCTGCTGCTGGTGGCACCTCGCGTCTATTGTCGCTCCTGCCTGTGCCGTTGTCCCTGGCAGTGCGTTTCCCGCACCCGCCGTCACATTCCCCCGCCGCTGCTGCTGCTGCTGCTGCCTGGGGCCCCCGGGGCCCCCCGGGGCCCCCCGCGCGCCGGAAACAGGGTTTGAACGGCGCGCAGAAGCTGCTTTGGAGCGCCTGCAGGGCCCGGAAGTTCCAGGAAGGCATGGTGGGGCGGGGCTACAAAGAGTGCTCAATAGCGATGCTGATAAAGCGGCGGATCCGCGCGAACGAAGTGGAAAGCATGGACCTGGTGGGCAGCGTGGAGGGCCGCGACGCCATCATCGTCGATGACATGATCGACACCGCAGGCACGCTCGTCGAGGCCGCCCGCGAACTCAAAAGCAAAGGCGCCCGCAGGGTCTTCGCCTTCGCGACGCACGGGCTCTTCAGCGGCCCCGCGATCGACCGCATTCAGAAGAGCGCCCTCGAGGAGGTGGTCATCACCGACACCATCAAAGTAGGGTTTAGGGTTTAGGGTTTGGGGGGGAGGGGGAGGGGTTCTGTGGGCTTTGCGGGGGGTTGTCGGGGGGTTGGGGCTTTAGGGGCGGGGAGGCTTGGGGTTTTGGGGTGGGGAGGGGTAGGGTTTTTCGGGTGGGGAGGGGGAGGGTTTAGGGTTTGGGGTTTGGGGCTTGGTGGTTCGGCAGGCGCGGCCAATGGTGACGAGTTGCAAGAAGATAAAAATACTTTCGATTTCGATATTGTTGGCGGACGCCATTCGGCGAATTCACCAAAAAGAAAGCTTGAATGATCTCTTCAACTTTGCAAGTGCTTCGCGGGGGCCCCCCGGGACCTCCTGCGCCCCCAGCAGCTAGTGCTGCAGCAAACCCACACCTTGTTTTTTGAGCTAGTAGTTGCCACGCTGCTGCTGCTGCTGGTCCTCCAGCTGCTCCTGCTGCTGCTCCTGCTGGCCCGGCTGCCGCTTACCCCTCGCCGTGTCCTCCCTCACCCAACGCGCCCGCCGCCAGCGCCTCACAGCTGCTGCTGCAGCAGTTCCGCAGCTGCTGCTGCACCTGCTGCACCTGCTGCAGCAGCTGCTTCACCTCAACCGAGGGGACCGGATTGGCGCGTTACTTCGCCTGACTAGCCTTGAGTTGCTGCCCCAGCCAAGCACTGGCGCAACAGTCAGCAGCAGCAGCAGCAGCAGCAGCTTCCCGCTGCGATTTGAACGCCACTTTAGCAGCTGCAGTCCTCTCGCGCATGCAGCAGCCCACTGGTCAACGAGCTGCTGGCTTGCGGAATCTTAAGTATGAAAGGCGGGATTAGTCCTCTCCCGCCTGTTTTCTGTGGGCTTCGCTGCAGCAGCGAGCTCGAGTGTTTTTCGCTCTTCAACAAAAACTGTTTTGGCAATTCGCTTTGGCAGCAGCTGTACGCACACCTGGTTTCGGCGCGCAGCAGCTGTGCAGACACCTGAGCAGTGCGCACAGAGCGCATCCGCTGCTCTTTTTGTCACACCTTATTTTTTTTCACTTTTTCCCCGACTCGCGGCCACTCTTCTGTGGGGCAGTGGCTCTCGAGCTAATGCAGAAGTTTTCTCGATAAAATGGGGAACTCTTATCGAGAAAATGCGGAAGTTTCCTCTTTTCTCCGGTGTACGTACACCGCCGCAGCCCGCACCGGGCGGCGCAGCTGGACAATGTGAAATTCAGAAATCCTTTTCGTGACTCTCTTTGGCCAGGGCCGTTTTCCTGGGCCCCAGTAACTCTCTCCTTCTTTATTTTCTGTGTTCTTTTACTTATTTAATCCGTAAATATTCGAGAGTATCCACCAGGGGCCCCAACAGCGGCTTCTCCAGCTGTAGAGCCCAGCACGGGGGGCCCCCTGGGGCCCCCGCTGCCTCAGCTGCTCGCTGCGGGCCTCACGCTGCTGCTTGCGGCTGCCCCTTTATCTGTTCCTTTTCCTTTTTTATATTTGGGTAAAATGTCTTTGCTTATTT
>NW_013541457.1:857054-877857 GCF_000499545.2 Eimeria tenella
GGCTGAGGCAGCAACGCAGTTGAGGCGAAATGAAAGAAAACGAAGTTTAAAGGGACCTTTGGGGGGGAAACCGGTGAAGGCAGACGCCCAAGGTGTCTACCCCTGCCGCGGGAGGACCCCACAGAAACGAGGCAGGGATGGCTCCTCTGGGGTGGGGAAGTTCTGGCGCGGCCCCATGAAGGCAAAGGTTCTAAATATAAGCAGCAATGGAAAAAAACAGAGCCGAAACCTACTGGTGCTGGCTGCCGCTGGGCGGCCCCCGTCGTCGTTGCTGCTGCTGCTGCGCCAGACCCTACAAAGACGGATGTAGACAGTCTCCCTCCATCTTCTACCGAGAAAAGGGCGGCTTCAGCGCTCTTAACCCTCAAAAGGGTGTTTATTGACCCTTTGAAACTCCGCCCAAACGATTCTTCAGCGGTGTGTCAGCTCCGAGAGAGACAGAGAGCGACAGAGCCGCAGCAACTGCGAAGCAGGGAGCGAGGATATCGCTTCCTTCTCTCCAATCTCTGCTGCCTTTGTTTACTTCGAGACTTATGGACACAACACCCCTGCTTAGATCTCTGTCTGTCCTCAATGGGCCTCTTGCCCCCCGCGCCGCGCCCGCAGCTTTCCCCCGGGAGCCGCCAAATGCCCAGCAGAAACCCGCGCCTGCTGCAGCCCCAGGGGCCCCCGACGGCATCCCAAGCGGCAGCAGACGCTAAAGAGCTGCGAGACGCTGCAAGGGATGAACAGAGGGGCCCGGCACACTGCAGGGCCGCTGCGCTCGGCGGGGGGGAGCGCTGAGTCTTCTGACATCAAGAGCCTGCTGCTGGTGCACCTTTTGCTGCGCGCTGCTGCGAGGAAGGCCAGATGCTTCAGATTACGCGCGGTACACGGCGGGCTTTGCTGCAGCTGCTTCCCCAGAGCTGTCCAGCGCTTTACTGGCAACTTTAGAGGCCCCAGGGGCCTCATGTTATGTGCAGTGCGTTACCTTTGAGCAATTTGCTGCAGGCGCGCTGCAGGCAGCTAGCTGCTGCAGGGTCTGTTGGCTGTAGCGCTCTGCAACGCTGCAGCCCTTGTCTATTTAGCGGCCAGCTAGAGGGCCTCTGCCTCGCTAAACTATTGAGGGGAAACATCAGCCTGCAGGACTCTGCTTCTGCACACAGCTAAAACGTTCAAGTATGGCCTATGGCCTGCAGTGCCTTAGAAGGACACCAGAGGCAGCCGGGCGCTGCAGCATGCTGCGCTAGCCTGGAAAGCTGTGGCTTTGATGCTGAACTCCTGCTTGTGACTGAGTGTGGCAGCAGTTAGCAGTTACGAAGGTTGCTTTCTGTGGCCTCCCTGTATCCTGTAATTCAAAACATTATTCTCAGCGCCCAGCAGCCTTCAAACTTAAACTGTTAACTTAAATTCTCGAGTTCTGTGTGGCGCCAAATATTACAGTCTCACTTCGGCGCGATGGGGCTCTTTATGGCTTCTGTGCAGCTCTTAACTCATGCGCATTAGTTCGATCTTCGTCCTACGGGCGGGCTCCCTGACTCTCAAGGGATTTAATGCGAAGTGTAGTCACCAGATTACATTCTTTAATAATCTGCATCTCGCGAGAATTGCCATTCAAGTTCTAATGCTTTGGAAAGCAGGCTCTGAACAGTGCGCAACATCGCCTTCGCTGCCAGCATCTGGGCCTTCACCTTCGTTTGTATCGTCTTCCTAGGCGCATGTTTAATCTATAAGTTTTGCAAAATAGGCCTGCGTAGATCTTCAGTCATGTGGACCTTTGCTGGAGACGCGGCGAAAGCATGTAAGGCACCACGGAGATTGTCCTGAGACGGCGCTGCTAAGCAGTGCCTTTCTATAGATGTCTGAGACTGCATGCACGATGAGAAGTGCGGGAAAAGCAGGAGGCAAAGGATGTAGGCTTTCTGATGAGAAGCGCGCCTGATCTACGGCATAGATCATCTCGGCAAAAGCTTCAGCAAGGGTTCGCTCCACAGAAGCTGTATGAGTCGTCGGATATTGGGGACTCCGTGGTACGTTCCTCTATGTGTCCGTAAAGGAATAAGGGATTAACTCCTTTACGAAGAGGCGTTAAGAACTAGCCGCACTGCTAGACTGGGCAACCTGCAATTCTGGTGGAGAGTATTGCCAGCTACTTAAGTCTTCCTATCGCTCGGAAGTAAACATGTATCTCTATTATACGGCCTATTAGAGCCACATCCCTAGTGTGGCTTGGCCACGTTGCTCTGGTTCACCAGGGTTGGCTGAGCCGTGGAAAAATGTTGCCCCACTGTTACTACAATCAGTAGCGGTCGCCTGGAACAGCTGGGCAGCGGGCCCCGTTGCTTTTTTAATTATTATTTTATGTGCATTACTTCTATTGCTCCACAGCTGCAGCGTACTTTGGAGGGTTAGTCACTCAGCGTTCAAACGAAGTTAGCAGCCATGCGAAGGCGGACTAAAACAAAAGCAAGCTTCGTTTGATGCTGCATATGTACAGCTTAACAAAGGATCCGGATAAAGCTGTCTCTGGTGAGTTTTAGGAAGATAAAAGGAGACAAATAATGCGCAGCTTTGGAATCCTTCTAAACGGGGCGCTGCATGCCCATGTGTATCGCTGCGCACTACAGTGGGACACTATGGCGAAGTGGGGGGAATTCATACGCCAGAATAAACAAAGGCAACGCAATACTTCGGCATGGTGCCTGTAAAGTAACTCATTTTTGAGTGTGGTTAGACTCTAACTACTTATCATCCAGGCTGAGAGCTTCAAACACTCAGCAATGCTGGAGTGGGGACGGACTCTCTGCATGCTGTGGGTCAGTCGTTGCAAAAGGAGGCTAGTCTTCTTTTAATTCCTCTGCAAATTATGTGTTCACTCACAATGTTCTATTTAAATTACTGCTATATGATGTTAGAAAGACATCCAAGCCTGTCACCTTCTGAGAACGAAGCTTCGGGAAACTAAGGAAAGCTTCCGCAACACAGTTGAGGCTGCTCTGGCATCGGTGAGCTCCCTCACACACCTCGCGTATAAACAGCGACTCACAAACAAACGCTTCGTTAAACTTCTAGTAAGCATTTGCCTTGTAGGTGGTGAACACCTCTATGGCGGAGGGATCACTGAAGCTGGAGAGTCTCAATTGTTGATTTCCACTATGGAAGCTGCCAGCGTGAGCCCCGCAAAGGAAAATAACGAAAACAATATTGAGGGAGGCAGAAAAAGCAGCACAGGAAACCGGGCCATTAAGCTCCAGTGCCCGGGCTCGGTGGCAAAACTGCAAGCCAGGTGCACATCGCTCAGCAGCTCACCTCCGCGATCAAACCGCTGCGGGCCATGCTGGAACAAAAGAACTTAAAAGGATCATTTTAGTCTACAAAAGGTGCTGGGAGAAAGCATCCAGATGAACTTTCTCGCCTGTGTGGGATTCGGCTTCTCCCGTATGGCGTCGAACCCGAGCCGATGGAACGAACAGCTTGGCTGCGTAGGACGTTCTTCTTCTGAGGTTGATGGGTCCTGAGCATACTGTAGAACTAAAAATTGGGAAGCTTGCGAAACAGCAGCTCCATAGTACTTTCTGTAGTCTAAAACGGAGGAAAATACTTGAAGTGCTGGCCAAAGTCCAATAGAACAGTTATCACGCAAAGAATATTGCACACTTCCCATCCCTAGTAAAGCGAGACGCAAACAGTAAAAATCATGATATGCTAAGCATATACAAAACGACCTTCTTAACCGATTCGTGGGCTGCAACGACCAAGTTGAAACAGCAAAGCAATCACCCTGCGGTGAGGCAGCCCGTGCCTTGGCTCCCATTCGCTGTCCGTGACTGGTCAGAACAGGCAATTGATACAAAGACTACTAATTATCAATTCTGCAGGGGCTTTAAACGAACACAACTACCAGAACACACCACAGGAAGAAGGTCTTTCCCGAGAGCAAAGGCTCTAGAAAGAGGCGTTAGCTCTCTACCAGTGTAAGGTCTGGGGCCGTTAAGCAAAGTATTCCTTGCCAGGAAGGAACTGCTGTAGAGACTCGAAGAGATGCTAAGAAGTTATGGTATTATGAAACACTATACTACAGATAGCTCTAGGCCGTGCACACGTTGAGCGGAGCCAGAAAGCTGCAAAGCCCTTTCCGGTTGCGTGTGCTGAATATGCAACTTAGGCTTTCTAGGGGCCTAAGACGCGCAAATTCTGGCCACCAAGTTGCACTGTTTGCAAAGAAACCGCTTGAATATAAACAGAGTCTTATTCAAGGTTGACTGGGAACATATACAGCTCTCTGAGTCTCACTCGAGTGATCGGGAAAGTCGTAGACACACTCTGGTACATCGGGGCATGTAATACTGCACTTGTTGTAGAGATTTGGCTGAGTGCCTACAAATAAAATGAGCGCTGGTGGTAAGGTCCAAATAGAAGCTCCAGCACAGGGATACACTATCTACCTGTGGCTCAAACTGCTTCAGGAGCCTCTTTCCATAGCAAATCTTATGTATGAGCCTTTACAGACATGGCAACGAGGTCTTTGCTAAGATCTAGAGAAATGGCTTTCAGTGAATATCCAATTTATAGGCCTGGGACCCTCCTCTAGCCATGAGGCGCCCTGCTTGTCCACACAATGCGTGGGTTCTCACAAGAATTAGGAGGCCAAAGCTATGGGGGAGTCCTAGCTTGTCTGCTACTTGATCACTAAACTACACCTGAGCGACTTTTAAATAAGTTATGTTAAGCTTTTGCATCAAGTAATTTGTAATTTTTCCGCCTAAACTTCAATACTGACTGTTCTCTTGCAGCTTTCCCTACCCGCCACTGCTTCTCTCGCTGCCAGCTGCATGTCTCGGAAGCACACTGGCGCGGGCAAGCTCGCAGAAGCAGCAGCAGCAGCAGCAACAGCAGCACAATGACCTAGCAGCTGCTGCCATGACCAGTCAAGCAGAACTTAACAAGCGCCCTCCCTTCACTGCTGCGGCTAAGGCCCGGCAGCTGCAGGCGTGGGCACCCGGTGCAGCACGTAAGGAAGCAGCCAGACTTGAAAGCTGCTGCAGCAGCTTTCTAATCAGTTCGCTCCTGCGGCAAAGATTCCTGAATTGTGACATGAGGGAGTATTTGCTCCATCGCTGGTAGACAACGGCGGAGGTCACTCGGTCCCAATGACTTCAAAGCATGAAATATGCTGCACAAGGGGTAAATATATGAAAATAAACATGTTTTTTTTGCGCAAAACAAGCTAAGGTGTAGCGCTGCATGCGCACAAGAGCCCCAGGGGCCCCCCTTGGGGCCTTCCCCACTGCAGCAGCAGCATGGCAGCAGCAAACGAAACAATCCAGCTGGGAACCCTCTCTGTAGAGGCTTCTCCAATTTGGTTGCATTGTGCAGATCCCAGTTTACAGCAGCCAGTGTGTGCATTTAAGTGTTCTCTTTGGACAAGGCTCTGTCGATTGAATCGCTAGCGGGGCCCCCTGTGCTCCTGTCTGCAGCGGCAGTGGCCACAGCAGCAGCAGCAGCAGCAGCAGCGGCTGCTGCTGCTGCCGCAACAGGGAACCGAAGGCACCTAAAGGTGGCTGCCGGCCCGCCAACTGCTTCTCAAACACTTTGAGCCCAGTAAGTGTGCAGCAGACAAGGGGCGCGAGGCGCCTTGTCGGATCGGGAGCAGCAGCAGCAGCAGCATTGGGAGCCGTAGCAGCAACGCCGCTGCAGCACGCAGCAGCACCCCAGCTTGCAGGTGGGGACTCTGCAGAAGCAGCCACGCCAGTAGTGGGAACAGCAAAAGAAGTACTGCAACGCAATAGCAGCAGCAGTATGATCTGTCCAGACCCAGCACTGCAGCAGCAGCAGCAGCAGCAGTTGCCGCTGCAGCCGCCTCCTCAGGCTGAGCAGGAGCAGCGCCTGCAGCCACCGCTGCAGCGGCAGCTGCCCGAGCAACTGCAGCAGGAGCGGCTAACAGAGCAGCAGCACCAGCAGCCGCTGCTGCTGCTACAAGGGAAGCAGCCGCAGCAGGAGTCACAGGGCACATACTCCCCAGATCAGCTGCAGCAGCTGCAGCATCTTGAGCGACAAGTGCTGTTCCGCCACTTGCAGCAGCAACAGCAGCAACAACAGCAGCAGCAGCCCCAAAGCAGTTGCCTCCCCAACGACGAGCAGCACCACCTGCAGGTACAGCTGCAGCAGAGCGCAGCTGAGGCCTTTGCTGCTGCTGCAGCTGCTGCACAGGCTGCTTCCGGGGCGTTTGCTGCAGCAGTGTCTGCAGCAGCGGCTGCTGCAGAAGCTCTGACTATTGCTGCCTCCGCAGCAGCTGCAGCAAACGATCCCAGCAGCATATGATGCTGCTGCTGTGAGTTGGATTTTCTGCTGCCGCTGCTGCTGCTTCCGTGCTGTCTGGACACAGCCTTGCTCATGAAGCAGTCGTAGCAGCGACAGTGGCAGCAACAACAGCAGCAGCAACAGCAGCAGCAACAGCAGCAGCAACAGCATCAGCAGCCTGCTGTAGCAGGTGCAAATTCCAGCACCACTAAGGATAAGGCAATGATGCCCGTTTGTTTCAAGCATCAACTGCTGCAGCCGCCGCTGGCGCTGCAGCAGCAGCTGCAGCAGCAGCTGCAGCAGCGGAGTCTTCCGCAGCAGCCGTTGCTGCAGAGGCAGCAGCAGTTGCTGCAAGCCCAGCAGCACGTGAGTCATGTGTTGACACTGCGGCGGCAGCAGCACAGCAGCGCGGCGGCGTTTTGCTCCTCAGAGCCGCCTCATCAACACCGAGAACAACATTTACAGCAGCAGCAGCACCAGCAGCAGCATTTACAGCAGCAGCAGCAGTCACAGCAGCAGCAGCAGCAGCAAGTGCACCGGACGCGACAACGCATGCGTGGAGGAACGAAAGCCCCACTTGCAGACGAGGTGGTGCTGGACCCTAAAGGTAGACGCTTTTGTTTGCTTCTGTGTCTGCTTCCAACTGTTACCTTGCTGCTGCTGCTGCTGGATCGCGCCTGCTGCTGCTGCTGGATTGTGACTGCTGCTCGTCCTGCTGCCACAGCTACTGTTGCAGCGAGTGTCGCTTCTGCTGTATTTGTTGCTGGTGCTGCTGTTGCTGCAGTCAAGAACTTCCTGAAGTGCTGTCTGCTGCTGCCAGCACGGCCACGGCGTCTGCCGCTGCAGCTATTGCTGAAGAACCTGCGCCCGCTTCTGCAGCAGATGCAGCTGCAGCAGCAGCAGCAGCAGCAAGCAGTTACACTGCCGGTGCTCCTCAGGCGGCAGCAGCACCACCGGAAGCAGCAGCATTCTGTCCTAGCTCTCGTACCACGACTGGCGCCTCCTGGTGCTGGGGGAGGTGTGAAGCAGCTGCTGCAGAACAGCAGCAGCAACAGCAGCACTATTCAGCAGCTGCCTCAGAACAGCAGCAGCAGCAGCAGCACCGCCATTCGTCAGCCGCCGCAGAACAGCAGCAGCAGCAGCATCATTCAGCAGCTGCCGCAGAACAGCAGCAGCAGCATCATTCAGCAGCTGCCGCAAAACAGCAGCAGCAGCAGCACCATGCAGCAGCACATGCAGCAGGTAGAGCCGAAGCCCACGCTGCGGCTGCGAACAGGCACCCCGCCGCTCCAGGAGCTGCTGCTGCAACTGCCACAGCAGCAGCAGCAGCAGCACCAGTTGGGGATGCTGCAGCAACAGCGCGAGAGACAGAAGGCGGTGCTGCACCTTGGGTGGAGGGTGCTGCTGCAGCATCTTGCTGCTCACGAAGATATGGGCCTCTCTGAGGTGTACAGGCAGCTCCGCTGCTGCGAACGATTTCGGGGTACGTCTTGCCTATTTGCTATTGCCGAGTTGCTGATGCTGTTTTCTATTTGCTGCTGCTGGTATGCTGCTGCCGTTTTTTATTTGCTGCTGTTGCAGTGCTGCACCTGTCGGCTGTTTGCTTCTGCTGCAGCGACGGTGTTGCTGCTGCTGGTCGTTGCTGCGCAGCTCGAGACCCCGAGAGAGGCTGCTGTGCTGCAGGCATTTCCTGCTTGTTCTGCTGCTTTGCTGCTGCTGCAGAGACGGACCCTGCATTGCTGCTGTTGCTGCTGCGGCGCGCCAGGCGCATAGACGCAGATTCTGCTGCAGTGCGCCACCTTGCGGGCATAATTGGCTGCCTTTCCCGAATGCACATTCTCACAGCTGCTGCTGCCGGGGATTCATCTGCTGCTGCTGCTGCTGCTGAGGCCGCTGCTGCCGCGACAGCGCAAAGCGGCAGACGGGCTGCAGCTGAGTTGGCATGCAGCAGCACGTCCGCAGGCCCTGTTGCACCAGAAGCAGCAGCAGCTGCTGCTGTTGCCCCCTATGCTGGCAGCGCTTCAGTGCCTGAAACTGAGCTGTTGTTGCACCAGCTTCCGCCGCAGCTTTGTGTCTCTCCGTTTGCGGCCGACACAATCTGCAGCGTCGCTGCGGCCAGCGGCTGCGGAGCTGCAGCAGCAGCTGTCAAGGTCTATGAGCTGCTGCACAAGGAGGCAGTTCTGCTGCTGCAGCAAACAGCTGAAGCTCTGCCTCTGGCGCTGCTAGAGGGCCGAGCTGGGGGACAGGAGATTGGGCTTATTTGGTAGGCACTTTTGCTTCCAGTGCTGCTGATGCTTCTGCTGCTGCTGCTGCCGCGCTGCCGATGCTGCAGTGACGCTCTCAGCCCCCGTTGCATGCAGGTGCTTCTACTGCATGCCCTCCTGGGCCTTAGCTCCCCCTGTTGCACGCTAAAGACTCTGCTGCAGCTGCTGCTACTGCTGTGTTGGGCTGTATCTGCAGCGAAGGCCTTGCCGCAGCACGGCTGCGGAACAATCAGTTAGAGCGTTACTTGCTGCTGTAAGTCTACTCCCGCTAGGCGCTGTTGCAGCTGCTGCTGCAGCTGCAGCTGCAGTTACTTCAGCAGCACGCCTTGTTGTATTAATTAGTTGTCAGCAAAATAATTGTATAAACAAATTATCTAGTCGTTTATTGTTGTTACTTTCAGCTCAGTTTGAGCTTGAGAGCAAGTTGTACAATTAGTTCCCACCTAAACAATGAATGAATATTCAGCATTGACAGAATAAATATGCAACACTTTACACCCTACATTTATATATTATTATTTTTAATTAGTGATAAAAAAATGTAGTAATTGGTGTCGGGATGCTGAGAACGAATAGGCTTTGTAAGCAGCGCGTTGCTGCTGCTGCATCTTCACTGCAGCAGCGGCAGTAACAGCAGCAGCGGCAGCAGCAGCCGTGTCTGCATGCATCACTGCTGCACTAGCTGGTGCTATCTTTTGCTGTTGCTCCAGGTGGCTGTGCCCTTCCCTTTCAAGTGCGCTGGCTGTAGACCAAGACCCGTTCGCGCGCGAGTTCGCCCCACGCATGCAGCAGCAGCAACAACAGCAGCAGCAGCAGGAGCCTCTGGTGCCGCTCACCGCCCAGCATCTGCTGTCTGTTCTTAAATGGATGGCGCCGCTGCGTGAAGCATCACAGCAGCGGCAACAGCAGCAGTGGCAGGCGCACCAAGTAGACCCATGTTCGTCCGAGACAGCAGCAATAGCAGCAGCAAGAGCAGCGGCGAATGCAGCAGCTGCATCAATTGGCGACCCAATGGCTGTTCAGCCAGCTGTGTGGCTTGCAGCGTGGCGGCAGCTACTTCTGCGGCTGCTGCACTCTCTTCCATTGCTGCAGCTGCAGCACCGCCTGGCACTGCTGCAGACAACAGCAGCAGCAGCAGACACATCTCTGCGTTTGCCTCTTGAGTAAGGCGCTGCCCCCTTACACTACTGTACACCACACTTGAGGAAGCGCGTGCCTCCTACAATTAGGGTTTAGGGTTAAGGGTCTAGGGTAACGTGCGAGCTTGAAGCGGTGGGAGGCACTTACGGTAAGCTTGGCTCTAAGTAGAGAGCGATGTCAGGGTTTAGGCTTCAGGGTTTGACGCTTACGGTTTAGGCTTTGACGTTTGGGTTTTGCAGGTCTGTATTGGACTGGGTTGCGAGAGAGGGTGCAGAGGAGCTGTCTCTGCAGCAGCAGCAGTTGGTGCTCGCTGCTGCTGCTGTCGGAGCCCCGGCAGCAGCAGCAGCAATCCCAGCAGCAGCAGCAGCACTAAGAGCAGTTCTTAGCGTCTGCAAGGCACTGCCGCGCTCGCTGCTGCTACAGCGCCACAGAGCGGAGACGCTCCCTGCAGCGACACCGTCGACTGCAACAGCGGCAGCAGCAGCAGCACCAGCCTTGTCGGACACACTGCATGCCCTTCTGCTGCACTTGCCACGCGCTGCCTTAGCAACGGCGTCGGCAGCAGCAGCAGCAACAGCAGCAGCTGGAGCCGAAGACCCAACAGGTGGGCGAGCCACAGCGTCATCGTATGCTCCTGAGAACGTTGAAGGCTCATTAGCAATAGGGAGAGCAGCAGCAGCAGCAACCCCAGCAGCAGCAGCAGCAATGCTACATGCGGCACACAGCGCGTTTGAGCTAGCGTCTCATCAAGTGCTTCGGACCCTCAGGTAAGGCTTGTGGCGGTGCTGAAAGCAGCAGCAGCAGCAGCAGCATCTTAGAAGCAGCCGCAGCAGCGGCGACAGCAGCAACAGTAGCATTAACAGCACCACCACCTACATGCTGCTGTGAGCTGTGGACATTCTTTCAGACACGTCTCAGAGGATCTGCTGCTGGCAGCAGCAGAGGGATTGCGGGGCCAGCTGCTGGTATGGGCGCAGCTGAAGCAGCAGCAGCAGCAGCAGGGAGGCCTGCTGCAGCCTCGGGATGCATGCAGTGGGAGTTGGAAACTGCTGGTGAGGACTGCTGCTGAAATGTTAGTTGTTGCTGCTGTTGCATCATGGGTTGCTGCTTCGGCGGCAAAGACACTGGATATTTCTGCTGCGGAGCAGAGTCATCTCGGCTAACAGCAACAGCAACAGCAGCAGCAGCAGCAGCAGCAGACTGCCTTTTTACTTTTATGTGTGGATTCTGCAGCTGGGGCTGGCGGCTGAAGGAAGTCGTAGAGCAGAGCAGCGGTTGCTGCAGCAAAGAACACAGGAGCTGTTGCTGCTACACTGCAGCGAAGCAGCGAGTGCGTGGCCGTTGCAGCTACGTCCAGCCCTGCAGCAGCGGCAGCAGCAGCAGCAGCAGCAGCAGCTCTACGGCGACTGCATGCGCTTGCTAGAGGTATGCTGAAATCGAAACCACCGAAAGTAACAACAACCCCATCCATCATGACGCAGCAGAAGAGCAATTCCTTTTTTGTCTGCTGCTGGTACTGCTGCAGTGTCACCAGCAACATCTTCTTGGGCTAACTGTGCCCCGCACAGCACTAGAAGCATCAGAGCCAGAGGGAACAGCAGCAACAGCAGCAACAGCAGCACAAGCAACAAAGAGAAAACGCAGTGTGTCTCTCGCTGCACTTGCTCGGCTGTCTCTGATTGCTGCAAGGCTCGACGCCTTTAGACGGAAAAGCTGCAGCAGTAGCAGCACAGAGCTGCAGCAAACCGTGCAGCAGCAGCTAGAACAACCACGGCAGCAAATGCTGCAGACACTGCAGCAGCGCGCTGCGGACAAGCTGCTGCAGTCCGCCGCGCTGCTGAGGAAGCAGCAGCAAGCAGTGCAGCTCTCAGCCGCAGTGCACTGCAAAAAGCAGCAGCAGCAGGAACACGAGGGGCAGCAGGAACACGAGGGGCCGCAGCAGCAGCTACAAGGGAAGCAGCAGCAGCAACAACACCACGAGCTGCACAAGGTACCTGGTACAGCAGCACAGCTTTTGCATGCATTAAGCAGCATCGCCAGTTCTGTGCGGTTGTTGCTGAGGTGTTTGCACACCTCACGGTGGCATCTGGACCCACGTTTTGCGGAGTCAGTGCTAGAGCTGCTGACCATCAGAGCAGCAGCAGCTACTGCAACAGCAGCAGCAGCAGCAACAGCCGCCTCTGCTGCTGCGGTGAGGGACAAAGGAAAAGCTGGAAATGTTGCAGACGGTGCACTTGCAGCAGACTTGTCTTTATTCGTTGCGCTGCTGAGGCAGCAGCTCGAGAGGCAGGCCGCAGCGGAAACACAGCAAGCAGCAGCAGCAACAGCAACAGCAGCAGCAAAATTAGAAGCAGCAGCACCAGGAAAGGGCAACACGGGATTGGCGTGTCCCTCTGGCGATGTGGCCGCCAGACTCTTGCGGTGTATGGACGGCGTGCTAAATTTGCTGTCAGCACTGCGGCGGCGACGGCAGCAACTGCAGCAGCAGCACCAAGAACAGCAGCAGCAGCAGCAGGCGGAAGTGGTGCAGCAGCAACAGCGGGACGTGCAAAGTGCTATTACAGAAGGGGCTTGGCAATGGCCTAGTCTCGACCAGCTTGCTGCTATCTTGCTAGCAGCTGAGTGGAGGCTGCTGCACGCAGCAACTCCACCAGCAGTAGCAGAAACAGCAACAGCAAAGGCACTAGCAGGAATGGCAGCATCAATAGAAAAGGAAATCTTCTGTGGCGCATCAGTAGCTCAAGCAGTATCACCAGGTGCTGCAGCAGCAGCTAGCGCGGGACCAGCTGTTGCAACAGCCCAAGAAGTCTTTGAGGCGGCGTGGCGCTTGCTGCTGCAGCAAGTAGCATCACCTGGCGGCAGCAGCAGCAGCAAGGACAGCTGCACCATACTTCCTTTGCCTCCTGAGGTTTATCGAGACTTTGAGACGGCTTTCCAAAGCTACAGGGTAGCAGCAAATCATCCGCATGCGCAGCTACTGCCGGAATCTTTTGCTGCTGTTGCTGCTGCAGATGCTGTGGAACCCAACAGTCTCATAACTGCAGCAACAACTGATCCTGGCATAGAGGACAGTGTGTTTCCCCTACTGCAACGGATGCGCGCAACAGCAGCAGCAGCAGCTGCTGCTGCTGCTGCTGCACCTGAGGCGAAGATAGCAAGCCAACACTCCGCAATTCTCAGTTTGAATGAGAAGGCCCAGCTGCAGCAGCAGCAGCAGCACGTGCTGCAGCTGCCATGCGCCCCATCCACCTTCCATTCCTACCGGCTGCGCCTGTGGGTTGCTGCCAGTGGACAGCACCTGTACGAGCAGAAAGGGAAGCAGCAGGAGCAGCAGCAACAGCAGCAGCAACGGCAACAGCAGGAGCAGCGGCAGGAGCAGCAGCAAAAGCCGCAACAAGGCCGCCCTAGGCACTGGCTGGCCCGCACCCCTCTTGATGTAGACTTGTCTTCTTTGCTTCATCGTTACGTCAGCTAGAAAGTTATTGCTGAACAGAAGCTGCTGCTGCGGTCTCTTCTACTGTTTCTGCTGTCCTCCCTCAGCGGCAGCAGTTGCTGCTGCTGCTGCCTTTTCGTGGACATTCGCCCACCATGCTTGCTGCAGAAGGCAGAGAAT
Source organism: Eimeria tenella (assembly GCF_000499545.2). Taxonomy (NCBI): domain Eukaryota; phylum Apicomplexa; class Conoidasida; order Eucoccidiorida; family Eimeriidae; genus Eimeria; species Eimeria tenella. The sequence continues at coordinate 870,351 of NW_013541457.1, forward strand.
CTTCTTTTCTTTTCTTTACCCGCATTAATGTTTAAGCCGACAAGTTCTAAGTTCTCTTTTAGTTCAAAAGAAGGAGAGGTGTTGGCTGTTGCGCTGTTGTGCAGCTGCTTATGACGTCGCAGATCTGCTGCTGCTGCTCTTTCGGCAGCAACTGCTGGTGCCCATGTCGCTGCTCTTGCTCATACGCTCAGTTGCAATGCAGTATAAATGTCCAATCCAAAGCCATGTTTGACTGAACGTAGCGACACTCTTGCTCATACGCCCAGTTGCAATGCAGTATAAATGTCCAATCCAAAGCTATGTTTGACTGAACGTAGCGACATATGGTTGTCTGTTTAGAATCAAAGAGAGATAGGGACATGTTTCTCCTGTATACTGCCCTGAACTGCAGAGTTCGGTCCTAAGGCCGCGTCTATTTCCGCGTAGCAGCAGCACAGAAGCAAAGACACCAGGATGTTTGGCGAAGAGACGGGCAGCGTTTATGCTGCATTTTGAATTGCCCGTTGAGAGCGCCGCGTATTGTTTCCTTTCCGAGTCTGAACGCTGCGGAGCCATATTTCGGGTTCAATATACCACCGTTAACAACAGCCCAAGCACAGGACGTGTAAATCCCACGGGGCATGCAAATTAAGGCAAATGCCCAAGGCGGATGATACCTACGCAATACTCGACGTCTACCCCAATAAGGTGTCGCACTGCGCTGGGGAGACGAACACAAGAAACCGCTCGTGGGCTTCGCGCGCAAACGCAGACCAGATAACTTGTTAAACTACATTCGCTAGTGCGCATGCCTGCAATGTTCGGTTGGAATTCTCCTCGTAGCACTGCTTCCGATCCATCCATTGAAGGAATTGTTGATGAGACAGCTGTGGCTGAACTTCCACTTCGTGCGTGGAGAAAAGCACGATATTATGCGATTGCATGGATGACGCAGGAAAAGCCGTCAAGTCCTGTGGAGGAGTCGTTCACTCCTCAATTTACTTAAGTTGCGCAAGAAACGCGGGCGAATGAAGGCAATTCAACTGTGTGTAGATCACTGCATGCTGAGCTGATACAGTGCCAAAAATAAGAGTATACAAACACTCATTGAGCGAAGACGTACTGTTTGCATAGAAAGGATGCTGACATCGTAATCTGAACTCCGAGCATTAATTTGCCCAAAGCCGTGCAGGCTAAGATCAAGGATGAGTTTGCATTTAAATGGCGATGAATGATGCCAGAAACTCCTAAATCAAAGTTAGATTTCTTCAGAGAACCAAACAGAAATCGAGGCATGCGCACCATGTTCGAAACGCGCAGATGCCGCAGTAGAGGACTCCACGGAGAGTTCTTCTTCCAGACACAACTACGACTCAAACATGAACAATGGTATATCGATGGAGAGACCAGGCAGCCTCTGTGTTGTCATGTAGGTGGCTCGCTGAGAGCGTCGTGTACTCTGCCCTTTCCAAACCTAAACGTTGTAAAGCCACTCTCTAACAGACGAAGCACGCCAATACCAGGAAGATAAATCATGCGAGGCAAATAGGAGAAAGCAAGTGTACACGGGTGAAGGCTACCGGCGGTGCACGCATATGTATCAGCGTTCAGCCAATTACGAAGTGCGCATGGTGCAAATATTCGCTTATGCATTAAATTCCAGTGTCCCGCGCATATGCCCATCATACTCTGGCGGAAAGGGCTTTTGGCATGTCCACAAATGCACTTTTTCTGTTCCATCCATGGATGGAACTGTCGAAGAAACTGCGGTGACCAACTCGCTAATTCACGCGAAAAATGGGACATGGTGCCACGCAAGTCCATCGGCGTTGCAGACAGTGACGGCAGATCCTGTGCAAGAAGCGTTCAGCCCTTGCTTTATGGAAACTGTGGACGCGAATGTAGGAGAAGATGGAATTCACCACCGTGCGGATTCGGGTTAGTAGAACATGCGTCGGCGCACGGCCTGAGTATTTCTACCGCACACAATTGCAGAGCCGCACAGTGTGTGACCCTTGCTTTTTCTCTCCTTACTACAATCTCCTACAGCGAGAAAGCCAGTCTGAATGCAACTGTGTCGTCCAATACAGCATACCATTGCAATACGCTTAATCCAAGAAGAACAATCACAGTTTAAACTAGCCAGAAATAACCTACTTCGCGGCTCAGAGCACCACGTGGCAGGTGCTCTTCACAACAAGTATATCGACGTCTACTTATATCATGACTCTCAAGGGCTATCAACTAATGCTCCCAAAAGCTGAAGCGGTGCCTCTAGGCATCGGCAAGGCTCGGCCACGCTATCCATAGTCTTTTATCATTTTGCAGCAGGCTTTTCGTTTCTCCCGAGGTGCTTTGCTTTTCCGCAGCCACAGAACACCAACGCCACGCTAACGTACAAGCCGCTGCAAGCAAACTGAATTCAAAATTATCACCTCCGCTGCCTCACGAGCGCGCATCCCCAAACATGAAGTCTGCCGGCAATTTAACCCGCATTTACGCAATGCTCACCTCAATAATGTGATACGCCGCAGGTAACTGCAAACGGCCTCGATGCCATCGAACACTGCTAGAGATCACACAACAGACACATATCTCACGACGGCTTTTTCAATGCGTAAATTGCCTGTCACCTGCAGCAAAAGCGCAAGCGTGCCAGATACCCATCTAGCAAAGATATAATGCTTAGATGGAGTCACGCAGCCACCCCGACATGTGGGGCATCTACGCAGGCGTTCTGTAGAAGGCCACTCCATATCCACATCTGTTTTCCTGTTACAATAGCAGCAAGCCTGCAGCAATTCAGTGTTGGAAAGGGGCGCAAACGCATGTGGTGTGATGTGATGACGTAGCTGGAGAGGCCATGCGGTCTTCCTTGCCCGTACCTGAAAACTGACAACTCAGCGACCTATTGCCGTGTACTACCGCTGATTGAGCAGACTTAAGAAGACACTGAAATCACGCAAGACGGACGAGCGAAAGTAGATGTCAAAGCAAAAGGCCGCCAGCTTATTATCCAAGTACCGCTTCCGACACAACATGTTGCACTTCGATGCATCGCCGGTCAGAGGAGCTCGACAGTGCGCAAAGCACGCAAACGCAGAAAGGGCAAGTCATCAAACTCCAGACTCTAGTTCGCGCGCCTGTAGCTGTAGTGCTTATCTGGAGAGTGTATATTTGTAGGGATTGCTTATCTGCAATCCCTACAAATATACACTCTCCGGTCCAAGCAGGTGAGGAACTGCCGACAAAGGAGCCCTTGACAGTTCGTGCACAACGCTAACACGGTGCCACGATAGCGCGTTAATATCGAGGGAAAGTCACAGTTCCTAAGCCAAACGTTCGCTTATTACGTTGTGTAGATGATGTAGCGAACGCTGGCACTTCGGCAGCATAACATTACGGACACGATGCCTTCACATCGGTTGGCGACTGCCACTGCTGAAACAGGAAACTCAGGTCACGGAAGCAAATTCGTTTGCTACTTTCCCCTTTTTGTATTTTGCAAACACTTCAAGTCATTAATTTTAAGTGAAGAAAAGAAAACATTCTGCGGACTGCTGCAGCGGAGGAAAGCCAGTGTGTTCAGCAGCAGACAGTCATTCAAGGCGCAAAATATGAGGAATTCATACATGGACATGAATCGCACAAAAGCATACTCTATGCTGACAAAGGATACAAAAGACATGGTACCTATAACACATATAACACGGTTACGCTAGAGTGTGGGTGTCCAATCCAAAGCTAGATTTGCTGTGAAGTAACGATAATCCATCACGCCAGGCGCCCAAACAACAAAGCCATTTTGCTTGCAGTGAAACAGAAAGGCATTGTGGCACGTGCGCCATGCATGCAGCTATGCTCTGCTACATATCTCAGTTGCCATAATATTCATCATTTCAAGTAGCCATGGCATTTGCCCGCCGTTAAAATTGGTAGACAATGAAGCAGGGACTATGCTGTCTAGTGGATGGCCTGTTGAGAGCACCATGCCTTCAGACCTGTTTGGAAGTGAAAGCTGCACCATTGCTGGTGGATTCGGACATACCGTCGCAAATTAATTTAACACAAAAACACAGAGGCACGTCCAGATGACTGGCGTGAAATATTCAGAAGCACACATAGAGGCTGATCGTAAACAAGGTGTTACAAACTAGCCACTTGCAAAATATGCAGATGTGGTGGATCGGTGGTCGCAGAGAAGTGGCGTTTTGCATGGGGTGCAGGAGCAGACCAAATGGCAAGCCAAGTTGCAGCCCTTAGATCGAATACCCGTAGAGCCCAAACACTCTTCGTCCCCAGAAACCAAACGAAGCCGTCTTCTGTGAGCCCTCCAGTGATGAAACTGTCGACGAAAGTTGGTACAGTTAGATCGCTGATTTCTTCTGCCCATTCGTACAAAGAAATGTGGCTTCAGGCGGTATTGGCTCATCGACATCGCGACAAATCGCGTCTGGTTCTGTGCTTGAACAAATGACGTAAATGGTTATGCAGACGTTGCGAAGGCTCAGTATCACACGGCGGTTCAACATTTTCAACGTGTCCCAATGCATAAGTCAGTGCAACTTAGGGTAATGCAGTAGCTAGGCGTCGCGCTGTAGACTTCAATGCAGAGCCTCACAAGGTGGTGCACGCTTATCGTTCCCTCATACCCATATACACCACCCTAGACCAAAACGAGATGCGTACAGCAAAATTCAGCGAAGTAGAATCTCACTGCACCCGATCCAACCCTGCCATAAGCATCAGTGTGCGAAGCTTCGATAACGAAAGCTGCGCACAACATTTGCTGCAGCACAAGTCACCCTGGAAACCAGAGCTTTACTGAAAAAGCCTTTTGGAGTGTCTGCACACCTGAGGCAACTGGGCAAGCAGCCGCTCCTGGAACCTCTTTTGCTGTGTGTGGTGGCAGCCCCAGCAAACTTAAATAAATGCAAAAGTAGATTTAATCTGCATTTTCGCTTGGGCCGAAGGCAACAGACCACTAATCTGAAGATACTGGAGGCAGCTGCAAGCTCTAAAGAGCCTTGGGGGCCCCATAACGACCTCAATAGAGCCCCAGGGGGCCCCTAGGGAGCCTTAAGAGAGCTATGGTGGGGCGTGGGGGGTCTCCTTGCTTGGCTTTTCCCCTGTGACACTGTCAGAGGGCGGCTCCCCTGAGAGTCGGCCGAAGTGGGTCAGGAACAGCAGAAGAGGGCATTGATATGTTTAAAAATGTATATGAATATATATATAATAGTATAGTTATGCATATTTATATGTGAGGTGCGTGGATATACATCATCAGCGGCCGCAGGCAGCTGCTGCAGCGCAGCTGCTGCGGGCAGCGGGGCTGCCCTCTACAGAAATATCTGCTGCAAGACCCAATGTAGGTAAAAAAGATGATGAAAAGATTTATTCGTTTCTTATGTTTAGCAGCAAGACCTAGAGAGCTCACTGAGCCCTCTAGGTAGAAACTCGAGAGAAAAGGGACAAAGACTCGCAACAGAGGCCCCCAAAAGAGCTGCGAAGACCTGCTGGGGCCTTCTCGAGCATTTTTTGGCTTTAGGCACCCTGTAGTTCTGCAGTGGCTCTAAGGAAATTCTGCCTAGGCTGGCTAGCCACAACTACTGTTGGCTACCGGTCTGCCGGTTTATTAAAGAAACCCCCCGGAGAGAAGCTCCGTGTAGACAGTTACACTTTACTCCTGAGAATTAAGAACAATGGTAATAGACATTTGAGATTTACAACAGAAGACGACGAGTACTGCTGCTACTTCACAGAGTCAGCCGAGGAGTACCTGGCAAGCCAGCTGAGTGACCTGCACTGTTGCGTTTCTCTTCGGCCCGAGTGCCTTAAGCCTCCAACGTTTCTCCCAAAATTATTCCGTTTTCAAACACAAACATGCAAAAGCTTTTCAAAAAAATAGCGAAGCAAAAGGGAAAAAGAAGGATTTGCGCTTGCTGGACGCCCCGCGCTGTCTCACCGCAGACCGCTGCCCACTCGACCGCCAGCAGCTGGTGATCTGAACCACCACGATCTGGTACGTCCTTTCGAGGGCACAAGTTTATTTTTTGAATTATTTTACTTTGTTCGTTTGTTTGAACTGTCCTAATTAGTTTATTTGAGGGTTATTTTCGGGCGAATCTCCGCGTCCGGCGCTGTGCGCCCAGAAGGCTTAAGCCAACTGCTAGCTGCCCTATTGTGAGCTGCTAAGCCTCATGGAGAACCAATTGAAATAATAAGGTGAATGCGTTTTTTCTTTAAACCTTTTGAAAAAGAAGCTCTTTGACTTCTGTATTTGCATGTTTCGCCACGGCTGTGCCCCATGAAGTTGCCAGCGCCAGCGCAGCCGAGAGCCCAAGGCTCTCGGCTGCGCGCCTTGTGTAGACCCTTTCGGGGAGCCCTCATGTATATGCTGCTGACGCTGTTGACCCATTTGATCCTGGGAACTGTTGTCCTGTCGGAACCGTCAGTCTCGGGTGAAACGAGAGACCTCCAGGCCGCTGCAGCAGACCTGCAGGAAGACCAGAGGCGCCTCCAGGCCGCTCAATTTCCTGCAGCAACAGCGCCCTTCTCTTCCCCCAGTGAGCTTGATGCCCGCAGAAGGCCGAGCAGCCCAGGGGGGGGCCCTGGTTCCCCAGGCGGCGGCAGGCCGTCAGGCCCAGGAGGCGGTGGGAGACCCAGTAGCCCTGGAGGAGGGCCCGCCTCAAGTCCAGGAGCAGGCAGACCCTCTACCCCTGGGGGGGGGCCATCATCCCCGGGGGGCGGACCCAGCTCCCCGGGAGGCGGCCGACCCTCCAGGCCGGGAGCTGGGGGCCCATCTGGCCCACCAGGTGGAGGCCCCTCGGGACCAAGTGGCGGCAGTCCTTCTACTCCAGGAGGTGGGAGGCCCTCTGGACCAGGAGCTGGGGGACCCTCTGGCCCAAGTGGTGGGGGCCCATCAGGACCAAGCGGTGGAGGCCCCTCTGGCCCAAGTAGTGAGGGCCCTTCAAGACCCGGTGGTGTGATCCCCTCTGGCCCAAGTGGTGGAGGCCCCTCTGGTCCAGGAGGTGGCCGCCCATCCGGCCCAAGTGGTGGGAACCCTTCGAGACCAGGTGGTGGGAGCCCCTCTGGACCAAGCAGCGGGGGACCCTCTGGTCCAAGTGCAGGCGGCCCGTCTGGCCCAAGTGGTGGGCGTCCCTCTGGACCAAGTGGAGGAAGCCCATCAAGACCAGGTGGTGGGGGCCCCTCTGGTCCAAGTGGCGGAGGCCCCTCTGGCCCAAGTGGGGGAGGCCCCTCTAGCCCAAGTGGAGGAAGCCCATCAAGACCCGGTGGTGGGGGCCCCTCTGGTCCAAGCGGCGGGGGCCCTTCGGGTCCAAGTGGAGGGGGCCCTTCTGGACCAAGTGGAGGAAGCCCTTCAAGACCCGGTGGTGGGGGTCCATCTGGCCCAAGCGGTGGAGGCCCCTCTGGACCCAGTGGTGGGGGCCCCTCTGGACCAAGTGGTGGGGGCCCTTCGGGACCAAGTGGCGGAAGCCCTTCAAGACCCGGTGGTGGGGGCCCCTCTGGT
>NW_013541457.1:877957-887323 GCF_000499545.2 Eimeria tenella
CGAATATTGGGCAGCAGCAGCAGCAGCAGCGGCAGCAGCAGCAGCAGCGGGAGCGAGGCGGGGAGGAGCCGGAAGACAAACACACCAACCAGGCCTAAGAGGCACGCAGAGCAGCAGCAGCAGCAGCAGGGAACTGCAGCAGAGACAAAACAACGGCAGCAGCAGCAGCGGGAGAAGCAGCAGTTCAGAAAGGAGACAAAAGCCAGCAGCAGAACGAGACAGAGATGGGCATCTCCTGTCTCTCTTTTGTCTCTTCTCCGCCCCCTGTTCTTAAGATGCTTGCAGCAGCAGCAGCAGCAACAGCAGCAGCAGCAGCACGAGACGCCGACCAGTTCCGCTTACTCGCCCTCCCAAACCCTAAACCCTAAACCCTAATCAGGTGGCTGTACACCACAGCGCTCTTTAGTTATTCTTTGTTGTTGACGTGCGCCGAGAGGGAGCAGCAGCAGCAGCAGCTAAAGACTGCAGCAGCAAAGGACTCTGCAGCAGCAACTGCAACTGCACGGAGGGACACTGCAGCGGCAAAGGAAGCTGCAGCGGCAGCAGCAAGTGCAGCAGCAGCAGCATCAGCAGCAAGAGCTGCCTCACTGCAGTTGTGTGGAGAGCTGCCTAGACACCCGAGTTTGTCTCCTTCTCCAGTGTACGTACACCGCAGCAAGAGGTGCCTGTACACCGGAAACCTGGGCTCTTTGAGGTGTCTGTACACCTGGAGGTTGTAGCTCTCTGAGGTGTACGTACACTCGAACCCTGTGGCTGTTGAGGTGTCTGTACACTTCAATCCCGTGGCTTTCTGAGGTGTCTGTACACCCCAGCCCCGTGGCAGTTTGGGGTGTCTGTACACCCCAATGCCGTGGCAGTTTGAGGTGTCTGTACACCTGAATCCCGTGGCTTTCTGAGGTGTCTGTCCAATCCCGCGCTTCGATTTTGAGGTGTCTGTACACCTGAATTCCGCGGCAGGCCGAGCTGTCTGTACACCTCAACTTGGCGCCAGCTTCCGGTGTCTGTACACCTGGATTCCTCGAGCCCGAGGTGTCTGTACACCTGAATTCGTCGAGCCCGGGGTGTCTGTACACCGGAACCCTCTGGATTTCGGGTGTCTGTACACCTGGATTCCTCGAGTTTGAGGCGTCTGTACACCTGAGTTCTCTGGATTTGGGGAGTCTGTACACCTGAGTTCCTTGATATTGAGGTGTCTGTACACCTGAGTTCTCTGGATTTGGGGTGTCTGTACACCTGAGTTCGCTGCGTTCTGTGCGGCGGCGTCCGTGGATTCGCGGTGTCTGTACAGCTGAACAGCAGCCTCTGCGGTGTCTGTACAGCCGGTGAACTCGGGCGAGAGCCAGACGTGTGGGACGTGAGGTGTCTGTACACCTGAAGTCTGTGACGTGGGGTGTCTGTACACCCAAAGTGTGCGGTGTCCACGCGAAGTGTGGGGCGTCGGGTGTCCGTACACCGGAACGTGTGGCTTGGGGTGTCTGTACACCTGAATTGTGTGGCTCGGGGTGTCTGTACACCTGAAGTCTGTGGCTCGTGGTGCCCGTACACCCGAGGCGCGGGCGCGGGGTGTCTGCACAGCTGAGGTGTGGGGCGCGGGGTGTCTGTACAGCTGAAGCCTGTGGCTTGCGGTGTCTGTACACCCGAAGTGTGGGGCGCGGGGTGTCTGTACACCTGAAGTCTGGGGCTTGCGGTGTCTGTACACCTGAGGTGTGGGGCGCGGGGTGTCTGTACACCGGAGATGCACTTCGTGGAGTGCGCCGCGCTGGCGCGGCCGAACTTTTTGCTGCAGCAGCTGGCGATTGGGGATCGAGTTTTTGTGGGGCGTTTGGAGTTGCTGGGGATCGATCGGGATCGGCAGCAGACGGAGGCGCTGCGGGCGCTGATAGAGTCCCAGCTGACGTCTTCGCCGCTGTTTGCTGCTCCCGCGCAGCCGCCGCTGCTGCTCTCCCCCGCTGCTGCTGCTGCCAGCAGCAGCAGCAGCAGCAGCAGGAAGCACCGCCAGCAAGACTTCAGGGGCTGCACTGCCAAGGGCAAGGAAACCCTCGTCAACCTCATCGCCACCCTCAACCAGTGCTTCCCAGACTACGAATTCAGGTCTGCTGCTGCTGCTGCTGCTGCACTTGCTGCTGCTGCTGCTGCACTGCGTGCTGCTGCTGCCGCTGTGCTTGGTCGTGGCAGTGTGGCTCTCCCTGCTGCTGTTGTTGCTGCTGGGGATGCTGCGGCTGTTGCCCGTGTTGTTGCGGGCGTTGTCACTTGCTGCTGCTGCTGCTGCTGCTGTTCCTCTTGCTGCTGCTGCTGCTCTGCTGCCACCGCAAGTGCACTTCTCTCTGTTCGCTTCTCATTTCTTTTCCGTTTTCTGCCGACTAAATTAAGAGATGAACTGCACTTGCGCCGCTCCAAACCCTCCCCAGAGTCTAGGGTTTAGGGTTTAGGGTTTAGGGTTTGCGCGCAGCAGCACGCTAACCCCCGCGATGTTCAGAGAAGAAGAAAGTGTGGCGGAGGCCCAGGGAGACATTAACGAAAAGCTGCGGGCCGTCGAGCAGCTGCTGCCAGGATTCATCAACGAACTCTGGACAGCCATCGAGGTGCTGCTGCTGCTGCTGCTGCTGCTGCTGCTGCTGCTGCTGCTGCTGCTGCTGCTGCTGCTGGTGCTGGTGCTGCTGGTGTTGCTGCTAGTGGTGCTGGTAGTGCTGCTGCTGCTCCAAGTGTTGCTGCTAATGCTGCTAATGCTAGTGCTGCTGCAGTTGGTGGTGGTAGTGGCGATGCAGCTGCTGCTGCTGTGTTGCTGTTGCTGCTGCGTCGGCGTTTCCGCTGCTGCTGCTGCTGCTGCGTCCTGGCAGTTGGTGGTGGTGGAAATAAAGATGCAACACTGAATAATGCCTGCGATTAATTGTGAATTTGCTCCGCCGTTTGCTGCTGCTGCTGCTGCTGCTGCTGCAGTCGGCGGTGTGTCTGAGCAGCTGTGCGGTGTACAGCCACTCGGCGGCTGGGAGCGGGGAGGCGTCTGCGTTGGGGTGTCTGTGGAGCTGTTTGCTGCCGCCTTCTGCTGCTGCTGCTGCTGCTGCTGCTGCTGACGGGGGCTTCTGTCTTTCTTCTTTTGCCTACTTCTTCGTCGAGAAGCAAAGAGACAGAGTCCTCTTCTTCGCCTGCTGCAGCAGCAGCAAGCTCAGCAGCCCCAGCTGGCTGGGGGCCCTCGACAGCTGCCAACTCCACGACCAAGACGACTCCGAAGAAGTCCACCTAGGCAAGGCTTCCTGCTGCTGCTGCTGCTGCTGCTGCTGCTGCTGCTGCTGTGGTGGTGCTGCTGCTGCTGTTGTGGTGGTGGTGGTGCTGCTGCTGCTACTGTGGTGGTGCTGGTGCTACTGTGGTGGTGGTGCTGCTGCTGCTGTGGTGGTGGTGCTGCTGCTGTTCGTGGTGGTAGTGGTGCTGCTGCTTTTGTTGCTGCTGTTAGTGATGTCGGTATTGCTGATGCTGCAGTTGTCTCTTCTGCTGCTGCTGCTGCTGCAAAAAGTGCTGTTGCTGCTTCTGCACCTCTTGCTGTGCGCGTGGCGCGGCAAGCTAGTCCGCTGCTGCTGCAGCTGCACATCTGCTGCTGCTGCTGCACATCTGCTGCTACTGCTTCTGCTGCTGCAGGTGAAGTTTATAGAAGCGAGGGTTTGTTTCAAGGCGATGCAGAAGAAGCGGATAGCCTGTCGGACTTGGAACTGCCTTCCTCAGCGTTTGCTTACGCGTAAACCCTAATTTAGGGTTTAGGGTTTGCGCAGTTTGTTCCAGACAGATAGATGGCCAGGGCTGTCTTGTGGCCCACATGGCGATAATCTCGAACCCATTTTTAGGGTTTACGGCAGCGAGGGTTTAGGGTTTGGCGCTGCGCGGCGGCGCCCGCCCGACTCAAAACCCTGAACCCTAAACCCTAGCTGACGAAACATTCTTCCTTCGACTTTACGAGCCCAGCCCAACAAGGGTTTAGGGTTTAGGATTTGGCAGCAGCCACAACCAGCTAGCTGTGAAGCTCTGCGGCTTAGGGTCTGGGATTCAGGGTTTAGGGTTTAGGGTTTAGCTGAGTCAAACGTGCAAAAGCGCAGAAAGAAGTACAGAAGCAAACAGAATTAATGACGGACAAATAAAAAACAAAAAGAAGTAAAAATAAAATAAAATAAACGACGAGACAAACGCATTTCCCGAAGTGGAAGAGGGTTTAGGGTTTAGGGTTTAGCGGGAGTGGCCTAGGGGCTGAGGGCGGAGACTCTTATTAAAAAGAAAAAAAAGAAAAAAAGGGAAAACAAAAAGAATTAAAAAGAAATTAAACAACAAAAAGACAGAAGGCAGAAGGATGTTGCTTTTCTTGTCTTCTTTTCAAAAGAAGGAAGAGGAAAATCGAGGAAGTCAAAAGGAGAAATTAGGATAGTAAAAAAAGGAAAATTAAAAAAGATTAGAAATGCATTTGTTGCTTCTTTTTGCCTCATCAGACGTCCTTACTTATTTGCTTTTTTAAATTTGCTTCTTAAAACTCTAAAGGTATGTTTTTAAAACATTCTCTGTTTTTTTTCCTGTTTTGAACTTCTTTTCACTTCTTCTTTTGTTTCTTTATTTCTTTTTTTGGTTTATCTTAATTTCTTTTTTAACTTCGTTATATTTCTCTGCTTGTGTCTCTTTTTTTCTTTTGTCTTCTTTGTTTTCTTTTTTCGAAGTCTCTTCAAAGTCTGTTTTATCTTCTTTCGTTTCCTTTTTCATTTTTTTTCATCTTTTTTTAATCTTCTCTTTTGCCTCCTTTTATATTCTTTTTTATTTCTTTTCTACTCTCCTTTTTATTTCCCTTTTAATCTCCTTTTTATTTCCTTTTTAATCTCCCTTTTCCCCGTTAATCTCCCTTTTCCGTTAATCTCTTTTTTATTGCCTTTTAAATCTCCTTTTTGTTTGCTTTTTAACCGCCACTTTGTTTCTTTTTAAATCTTTTTTTATTTTGTTTTTAAATCTTTTTTTATTTCCTTTTTAAGCTTTTGCCGGGTGTATGTACACCTGGATTTCCTTCTTCTTCCTTTTCTTCGAAAGAAGTTCATTTGAAGACTTTTTTGAACTTCCGGAATTTTGCGGAAAATAAAAAAATTAATTTTTAAATTCAATTTGTTTCAGATTTGTCTAATAAGAATATTCTTCGCCCATTTATTACAATATCTTTGTTTGAAAAGTATATATGTATATATGTTTATATATATATGTACATACATGTATTCACCCCAGTATATATATATATTACACATGTATGTATATATACAGTATATATATATTATATATATATATATTATATATATATATATATATATATGTACATATATACATATATTCGTACATTAACATTAAATGCAGATAATAGTATGTACATGTCTATCTGCATTTCTTTTCAACGTAATACAAAATACATATATTTGGAGTTTGACATATATAAATGTAAATGTTTATTTCCATTTAAATTGTCTTACTTCAAGTAAATGTGACAAAGATGCATTTAAATGCAGAAAGATCAACAAAAAGTAAAAAGGATCTCCAGTGCAGTTCTAAAGACGAGCTGAGGTGTACGTACACCTCCCGAGATATATGCGCACCTCCTCAGGCGTATCTGCACCTCCTCAGGTGTACAGACACTTCCTCGAGTGTATTTGGACCTTATGGGGAGCAGCAGCTGCATTTCTTGAGGTGTATATGCACCTCCTGAGGTGTACATGCACCTCCTAAGGTGTACATGCACTTTCCGAGGTGTACATGCACCTCCTGAGGTGTATGTGCACCTCCTGAGGTGTATATTCACCTCCTCGGAGGTGTATATGCACCTCCTGAGGTGTATACGCACCTCCTCAGAGGTGTATATGCACCTGCTGAGGGGTATCTACAGCTCCTAAAATGTAAATGGACCTCCTCTGAGGTGTATAGGCACCTCCTCTGCGGTGGATCGGCCCCTCTTCAGGTGTACTTACACCTCATCTCAGGTGTAACTGCACCTTTTCAGGTGTATGCGCACCTCTGAGGTGTATGTGCACCTCCTGAAGTGTATATGCACCTCATTTGAGGTGTATGTGCACCTCCTGAGGTGTATATGCACCTCCAGAGGTGTATTTGCAATTTCTGAGGTGTATATGCACCTCTTCTGAGGTGTACTTGCACCTCTTGAGGTGTACTTGCATCTCCTGAGGTGTATCAGCATCTCTTGAGGTGTATATGCACCTGAGGCATAGGCATGTGCGCCTCCTGAGGTGTATGTACTCCCCAAATACGGAGTTGCGCTGGGGTGTACGTACACCTCAGCGCACTAGAGAAGCTCGAGTTGTAGTACATGTTTATTAGGTGTAATTTAAAACGGAGACTGAGTAATGGCATAAAATCCAACGAGAATTAAAATAATTCATTATGCATTATTTGCATGCATTCATGCATGCGTGCTGCTATATGTTTGTAGAAAATACCTTTCAAGAAAAGGTCTTTACTGCTTTTTTGATATATTCCGTGCTAACGAAGTAAACTCGTGGAAACCCTAAACCCTAAACCCTAAACCCTAAACCCTAAACCCTCTTAATCCTCGCTAGCAGCTACCCTATCTCCCTTTACGCGCGACAGCAGCAGCAGCAGCAGCAGCAGACCAGCAGCAGTGCAGCAAAAGAAAGATCCGTTCGTCTTCAAACCCCAACTCTCCCCCCCAAACCCCAAACCCTAAACCCTAAACCCTAAACCCTAGCTGGCGCCTCCCAGGGTGTAACCCCTTCCCGTAAAAGGCCGAGTCCCAGGGGCCCCCCTTTGCCTCATTCCGAAACCCCAGGGGCCCCCAGACTCTCCCCCAGCTGCTGCAGCATCTTGGGGGGCCCCCCCGGGGGGCCCCCTTCGGGGGGCCCCCCCGGGGGGCCCCTCGGGGGGCCCCCCGGGGGGCCCCCCATTCTCCAGCCAAGAGGTAATAGTGCCAAGGAACTTTGGGGGTTCAGATAAGAGGTCAGGGCCTCCTGAAGAAAAATAAATAAATAAATAAATAGATAAAAAAGAATTAAAATAAATAAATAAAAAAAATAGAAATAAAATAAAATAGAATTCAAATATAATTATGTTCAATAGTTCGCCGCTGAAGTGGAAGCAAACCCTAGAGTGGTGTAAACCCTCAAAAAGCCCTAAACCCTAAACCCTTAAAGAGGGACTAAACCCCTTAATGGAATTTAACCCTTAAACAGAATTAAACCCTTAAAAAGGATCTAAACCCTTAAAGTTGAACTAAAAACCTTGAAGTGGAATTAAACGAGGGTCTAAACCCTCGACGTGGAATTAAACCCTAAAGGTGAGATTAAACCCTAAAAGGGTGCTTAAAAGTAAACCCTCAAATGCAGCCATAAACCCTAGCAGCAGATCTAAACCCTCAAAATGGAGTTCTAAACCCTAGGTGCAGGACTAAACCCTCAAAATGGAGCTCCAAACCCTAAAAGCGTGTTTAAACCGTAGGAGCGGATCTAACCCCTCGAAAACGAGCTCCAAACCCTAAAAGCGTGTTTAAACCCTCGAAGTGGAGCTCCAAACCCTAGAAGCGAGTCTGAACCCTCAAAATGGAGCTCCAAACTCTGAAAGCGGGTTTAAACTTTCTGAGCGGGTCTAAACCCTCGAAATGGAGCTCGAAGCCCTAAAAGCGTGTTTGAACCCTCAAAATGGAGCTCTCAAACCTAAAAGCTCATCTAAACCCTCAAAATGAAGACCTAAACCATAAAAGCAGGTCCAAACCCTCGAAATGGAGCTCTAAACCCTAATAGTGTGTTTAAACCCTCAAAATGGAGTTCTAAACCCTAAAATCACGTAAAAACCCTCAATATGGAGATCTAAATCCTAGGAGCGGGTCCAAACCCTCGAAGTAGATAACTAAACCCTAAAAGCGTGTTTAACCCCTCGAAAAGGAGCTCTAAACCCTAAAAGAGGGCTTAAACCCTCAAAATAGCGCGGCAAGCCCTGGGAGCGGGCGCAACCCCTGGGAGTGCCCCTAAACCCTAAACCCCAAACCCTAAACCCTAAACCCTCACCGTTTGCAGGGAGAACTTCTCTGAAGAAGTAGTAGGCGTGGCCTGCTGCCAAGCCGAAAAGGTCCAGCCACAAGTCGCGACCCATCAGCAGGTGCAGCAGCAGCAGCAAATAAGGCAGCTGGTAGCCAGAGACAGTTAAGAAAGAAACAGAGACAGGAGACAAAGCTTCGCGCCGGGACCAGTAGTACAGACACGCAAACAGCAGCCCTTCCCCGTGAAAGTACAGCCCTGCAGCAGCAGCAGCAGCAGCAGCAGCAGCAGCAGCAGCAGCGGGGAAGGCGGGGGTGGGGGGCGCGGCTGTGAGCAGCAGCTGCTGCTGCGAGCAGCTCGACAACGGACTGGAGCAGCAACGAAGCAGCAGCAGCAGCAGCAGCAACGAAGCAGCAGCAGCAGCAGCAGCAGCAAAGCAGCAGCAGCGAAGCGGGAAGGGCGCGTTTGGGCTTTTAGGGGAGTAATTAAAACAAATTAAAACCAAATATTGAAACACCAAATAAATAAATAAATATAATAAAAATAAATAAATAAAATAAATAAATAAATAAATGAGAATGGGGGGGATGGAGAAGAAGCAAAAGGCGGCGAAGGAATGAGCAACGGCGGAGCAGCAGCAGCAGCAGCAGCACGACTGAGTGTAGCAAAGCAGCAGCAAATGAGCAGCATGACAGCAGCAAAAGAGAAGCAAAGGAGCAGCAGAAGTACAGCAAAGGAACAGCAAATGAGCAGCAAACCAGCAGCAGCACAGCAGCAAATGAGCAGCAAAAGTGCAACAAAGAAGCAGCAGAAGCAAATGAGCAGCAGAGGAGCAGCAAAAGAGAAGAGCAGCAAATGAGCAGCAGAGGAGCAGCAAATGAGCAGCAAAAAGCAGCAAATAAACAGTAGCAAATGAGCAGCAAAAAAGCAGCAAATGAACAGCAGCAAATGAGCAGCAGAAGGGCAGAAAGCAGCAAAAGCGCAGCAAATGAGGAGCAGAAGAGCAGCAAAAGAGCAGAAACAGGAGAGCAGCAAACGAACAGCAGCAAGTCAGCAGCAGCAGAACATCAAAGCAGCAGAGCAGCAAACGAGCAGCAGCAAATCAGCAGCAACAGAGCATCAAATCAGCAGCAGACCAGCATCAGGAGAGCCGCAAACGAGCAGCAGCAAATAAGCAGCAGCAGGGCACCAAATCCGCATCAAATGCGCAGCAGCAGCAGCAAACGCGCAACAGCAGCAGAAGCTGTGCGGCAGCATCAGCAAACGCGCAGCAGCAGCAGCAAACGCTCAGCAGCAGCAGCAAACGCGCAACTGCTGCTGCTGCACCGCAACTGCTGCTGCTGCACCGCAACTGCCGCTG
>NW_013541457.1:887423-890399 GCF_000499545.2 Eimeria tenella
CAACTGCTGCTGCTGCACCGCAACTGCTGCTGCTGCCCAGCAACTGCTGCTGCTGCTGCTGCTGCTGCTGGTTGGGAGCAGGACCTGTGGGCCAGAAGACGAGGAGGCCGAGGAGCGCAACAAAGAAGTTGGCGAAGAGGAGAAACAGCAAATAGCTGCCTTTAGCAGCAGCAGCAAAAACGGGGTTTGCTTCGAGTGCTGCACTGACGGAAATGAAAAGATAAATGTGGAAAAGGAATGGCAAGGAAAAGGGCCCCACAAAGAGTGCAGCAGACAGCAGCCGCCACAGCTGCAGCCGCAGCAGCAGCAGCTGCCAGTCCAGCAGCAGCAGCCGCGGCGGCAGCAAACTCGTCGACGCCAGCAGCGCCAGCAGCAAACTTGCTGCTGCTGCAGCACGAGTCACTCCCGGCAAAGACCTCCACCAAACCTCGGGGCCCCGCTCGAGGCCCCGCAGGCCCCCCATCCCCGCCTCCATCCCAAACCCTAAACCCTAAACCCTAAACCCTAAACCCTAAACCCTCGCCTTGCGCCGCGCCCGCTGCGCTCCTGCTCGCCCCTTTCGCCCTTTACTTCTTTTGTTTGCTTCCTCTTATTTATTTATTTATTTATTTTATTTATTTATTTCTTCTTATTTTCGCTTTTTGCTTCTTTCCCCGCGCTGCAGCGGGAAAGTCCAGCAGCAGCAACTTTATCCCAAGTCCGGCTGTCTTGCACCCCCCAGAACCCCCACACGCCACGCGCCCGAGGGTTTAGGCTTTACCCGCGAGGGTTTAGGGTTTAGGGTTTAGGGTTTTGCGCCTTTTCTCGCACACTCGCCTTCTTTTCAGGTGTACAGACACCCCAACTGCAGCAGACGCCGCTGGCCCAGCATGCGCCGCTGGGCCTGAGCGGCTGCGGCGCCGCCGGGCTGCGCTGCTTCCAATTCTTTAATTCTTTTTATTTTTTTTAACCATTTAAATCATTTATTTCAATTTTAAAGAACAATTTGGCCTTCTAAACCGCCAAAAACCACTCGCAAAGCCCCGCGCGGGCTGCCGCCTCGCGCCGCCAGCCGCCGCCAACGAATCCTCTCCGCGTTTGTTCTCGCCCATTTTTAATCCATTTTATTCCATTTTAAAACAACTCTGCAATTTAATTTCATTTATTTAACTTTTGCGCCTTTTCTTGAAGCTTTTCTGCCTTTATTTGCGCCATTTCTGCGCCAACTGGCGCAGTGTACGTACACCGACCCGGTACGTACAGCTCAAGGCTGGTACACCCAAACCCGGTGTGTTCGCGCCGAAAGGTTGGTCCTCTCTAATCAGCTTAATTTAAACCCTAAACCATAAACCCTAAACCCTAAACCCTTAACAATGAAACTAATAATAAAAAAAGAGGCGCAGCCAGTCGCTTGATTTCGTCACTGCCAAGGCTCAGCAGCTGCAGCTGCTGCTGCAGCTGCTGCCGCAGCAGCTGCTGGTGCTGCAACAAAAACAGAGAGGGGCATACAGGGCCACAGCCTAGCCAGCAGCCTCAGACCCTTTCCGCTGGTGCCGCTGCTGCTGCTGCTGCTGCTGCTGCTCTCGCGCTGCAGTTTTCCCATCGACCTCCATCGCACTGCTATCTGCAGCAGCAGCAGCATCACCGCCGCCAGCGACTGCTGCTGCTGCTGCAGCATCCTGAGGCACGGGCTCAGCAGCAGCAGCAACAGCCGCCGGTGGCACTGCTGCTGCTGCTGCTGCTGCCCGCGATTTGCTGCTGCTGTGCTTCTGCGTAAGTGGGAGCTCCTCCCCTTTCTCAATGCTTTCCAATATCTCGCCCAGAGCCTCACAACTCGCCTGCAGCAGCAGAAGCAGCAGCACCAGCAGCAGCAGCACGTGCAGCAGGAGCAGCAGCAAGTGCAGCAGCAGCAGCAGTGTCGTCAGCGCCATAGACACAAGAGAAGATCGAGCAACAGCTACAGCAGCAGCTTCAGCCACAGCAGCAGCACACGCAGCAGCAGCATCCGCAGCAGCAGCACCCGCAGCAGCAGCAGACTCAGCAGCAGCAGCAGCAGCAGCAGCAGGTTCACATTTTTGACGGGGAGGACGTCGAATCTGTCGGAGTGAAACAGAAAAAAAAGTCTGTGGAATCTTTTGATGAAGAAGCAGTTGCTGCTGCTGCTGCTGCTGTCGTCAATGCCGCTTTCGGGGTTTTTGTCTTGCTGCAGCTTCAGCGAGAAATCCCGCAGCTTGTGCTGCAGCTTGTCTGTCAGCCCGAGCTGTTCAACAAAAACAAAATTAATTGATTAATTAATTAAATTAACTAATTATTAGGACAAAAAATAGATTCATTTTGACCAAAATAAACAAAACAAATCCTCTCAGGTGATGTGCGTACTGCAGCAGACACAGGAAAGGTGCAAGTTCGCAGCTGCTGCTGCTGCTGGTGCTGGTGCTGCTGCTGGTGCTGCTGCTGCTGCTGCTGCTGTTACCTCGAGGTACTTGCTGGGCGGGGGGTTGTCCTCCAGCAGACACCATTCGTCAGCTTGCCGCAGCAAAGATATAGGTGGCGGCTGCAGCAGCGGGAACGGTGCTGCTGCTGCTGCTGCTGCTGCTGAGTCTGCTGCTGCAGCCGCTGAATCTGCTGCTGCTGCTGAGTCTGCTGCTGCAGCCGCTGAATCTGCTGCTGCTGCTGAGTCCGCTGCTGCTGCTGCTGCTGCTGCTGCTGCTGGGGTCTCCCACAACAGCAACCAGTCGTAAAAGTCCTCCAGGCTCTCAGCTGCTGCGCTGCCTGCACATCACAACGCACGCAGCAGCAACAGCAGCAAAACCATCAACAGCAGCAAGACCATCAGCAGCAGCAGCAGCAGCAGCGGAAACCTGCAGCCTCTAGCCGCAACTGCAGCTGCATCAAAGCAGCAGCAGCAAAACGTACTTCGTGCTCTGGGTCTCTTTCTACGGGGGCAAGCAGCAGCAGCAGCAGCTGCTGCTGCTGCCGCTGCTGCTGCTTTCTGAA
>NW_013541457.1:890499-903720 GCF_000499545.2 Eimeria tenella
GCTGTTGCTGCTGCTGCAGGAGCCGCTGATACACTGCTCCTTTTGTGGCCGCAATAAACGCACACACTGCTGCTGTCACCGCATTTGCTGCTGCTGTTGCTGTTGCTGCTGCTGCTGCTGCTAGTTTTCGTGTGGTAGCTCTCTAGGTAAGAGAGCACCTGCTGCACTGCAGCAACAGCAGCAACCGTTGCTTCGCTGCCTTGTGCCAGCACCAAATCCGGGGCCTGAAGGAATTGCTGCAGCAGTAGCAGCAGCAGAAGCAACAGCAACATCAGATGACGAAGCAGCAGCAGGCGCAGCGAAGGAAGCAGCGAAGCAGCAACAGCAATCCAGGAGCTGCGCACACTAGCTCCGCCGCAGCAGCCACAGCAGCTTTAACTGCAGCAGCAGCAGCAGCAGCGGCGGCAGCAGTAACAAGAACAGCAGAACTGCAGCAGCAGCAGCAGCAGACCTGGCAGTCTACAAATGCTTTGTAAATTGCATAGGGACAGTCTCCGCCTTCGGGTGTATCTACAGTTCCCACAGAACATTTCCTGCAGCAGCAGCAGCAGACAGCGGCAGTATGAGCAGCAGCAGGAACAGCGGCAGCGCAAACTATCAACAGACTGACAGCTACAGAAGCCAACCTTAAACCCTAAACCCTAAACCCTAAACCCTAAATCCTACCGCCACGCCTCTTCGCTGTCGATGCCGGGCCTTGGGAGCTCCGCGCGCTGCAGTGTCCTGTTTGATACTGTAGCAGCAGCAGCAGCAGCAGCAGCAGCAGGGCAGCAGCAGCAACAGCAACAGAGACGGACGCTATGGCACCCACAGCAACAGTCATCCACAGCAGCACTGAGGGAACACAGAAGCAGCAACTGCAGCACCACGAAGAGCAGCAGCAGCAGCAATTGCTGCACTAGGGCAGCAGCAGCAGCAGCACTGAGAACAGCAGCAGCAGCATTGCGTATAGCAGCAACAGTAGCACCAGAAAGAGCAGCGGCAGCAACAGCAGCACCAATAAAAACAGCAGAAGCAACGCTTAAAAGAGCAGCAGCAGCAGCACTAGGAAGAGCAGCAGCAGCAGCAGCAGCATACCGCCTGCATGCGTGAGGGCCAGTGTCTCTGCTAGCAGCAAACGCAGCCTGAGGTGTACATACACAGAGACGATGCAGCAGTCCTAAAGCAGCAGCAGCAACAAAAACAGCACAGGCAGCAGCAGCAGCAACAACAGCACCAACAGCAGTAACAGCAGCAACAGAAGCAGCAGCAGCAGCAGCAGCAGCAGCAAATTACTCGAATATAAGGTGGGCGTGAGGGGACAGCCGCAGCCTTTCCTCCACTGCCTTTATCATGCCAATCACCTTAGCGCCAGCAACCTGCAGCAGCAGCAGCAGCAGCAGCGGTAGCAGCAGCAGCAGCGGTGGGAGCAGCAGCAGCAGCAGTGGGAGCCACAGCAGCAGCAGTGGGAGCCGCAGCAGCAGCAGCAGTGGGAGCCACAGCAGCAGCAGTGGGAGCCGCAGCAGCAGCAGCGGGGATGAGGGGAAGCATAAGCTCGCAGAAACAAACAGGCAGGACTTCAAAGCTGCTGCTGTTGCTGCTGCTGCACCTGCATGCGTCTTCTGTTTTCTGCAGCGCCTGCTGCTGGGGTGGCAGCAGCAGCACCTGCTGCTGCTGCTGCTGCTGCTGCTGGCCTCTCTTCTTTGCTTTTTCGCTTGAAGGCAGCAGCACAGAGACTCCGGTGATCCGCGAGGAGACGAACAACAGCAGGTAAAGACTGCAGCGGCACCAACTGCAGCAGCAGCAGCAGCAACGCCAACAGCAGCAGCAGCAGCAGCAAACCATAGCGTGAGGCACACTCATTTTCTACTGCTGCTGCTGGGTTGCTGCAGACCCTCACTCCTGCTACAGTAGCGGCGACAGCAGCAGCGACAGCAGCAGCACCACCACCACCTGCGGCTGCTGCTGCTGCTGCTGCTCATGCTGCTGCTGCTGCTGCTGCTGCTGACCTTGCTGAATTCCGCAACAAAATCTACGAGCACATTGAGGTCGAGGGTGGGCACTGCTTGGGGTGTATCGACAGCTGGCAGCAGCAGGAAGAGCAGCCGCAGCACCCCCAGCAGCAAAGCTGTCTTTGCTGCAGCAGCAACGGAGGGCTCCGCCTGCAGCAGCAGCAGCAGCAGCAAACGGAGCAGCAGCAGCGAATGCAGCAGCATTAGCAGGAGCCGCAGAAGCAAGAACTGAGGCGCCACATAGCAGCAGCAGCAGCAGCAGCGCAAGCAGCAGCGGCAGCAGCAGCAGCAGCAAATAAGGCGCTTAATTCGCGCATTAATTATGAAGAACAGTAAATGAAAAATACAAATGGCCAATAATAAATAAATAATAAATAATAAATAAATAAATAAATAAATATATAATAAATAATAAAAAATAAATAACAAGTAATAAAACTCACCAATCCAAAAGACACAATAAGTTTGAGGCCCTTTCCCCAGTTTTCTGCATTAGCAGCAAACAGCGGCTGCTGCTGCAGCGCTGCTGCCAGCAGCTGCAGCACGCGAGGCCCCCGCAGCAGGCAAATGCTGCTGCTGCTGCTGCTGCTGCTGGCACCTGCTGCTGCTGCATCTGCCGCTGTTGCTGCTGCTAGGGCCTCCTCGTCGAGCCCCCGGCCTTCAATCAGCAGCAAAAACAAAGCGGAGAAGAAACGCTTGGTTTTTCCGTCTTCGTTTGCTGCTGCTGCTGCTGCTCCTGCTGCTGCTGCTCCTGCTGCTGCTGGAGCTGCTGCTGCTGCCGTTGCTGTGGCTGTTGCTGCCTGTGGATCAAGGGCAGCAGCAACAAAGGCGCTGAGGGGGTTCTCAGGCGCGTGCTGCAGCAGCCGCTTCGGCTGCTGCGGCAGTACGGGCATTGCTGCTGCACTTGCTGCTGCACTTGCTGCTGCATTTGCTGCTGCTGCTGGTGCTGCTGGTGCTGGTGCTTGTGCGGCCTCAGCAGCAGCAGCAGCACCTTGAGGAGGCATTGTTCTGCTTTAAGACCTTCGGGGGTTTACTACCCCCATCAATAGCTCCTAGTGTGCTAAACCCCAAACCCTAAACCCTAAACCCTAAACCCTGAGCCTCCAGGCTCTCCTCTGCAGCGCAAAGAGTATATATGTTTTAAATAAAAACGAATAGAAACCAAATAAGTCGCAGAAGCAGCAGCAGCACAACCGCTGCCGCCTTTGCTGCATGCATGCATGCACGCCGGCAGCAGCAGCAACAGCAGCAGCAGCAGCAGTTGAGCCGCAGCTGTACAGCTCGCCAGCTGGCGGGGGTTTGCGGCACAGGGGATCTCCAAAGTTTCGATTAAACGGAATTAAATATTAAAAATGAATTAAATTTATTTAGTTGATTAAATTCCTTTCATTTGCTGCCTCGGCGTAGGGTGTACAGACAGCTCAGCAGCAGCAGCGCGAGGGCGGCAGCAGCAGCAGCAGCTTGGCGGGCTGTTGTATCTGCAAACGGGACTTAAAATCTGCGAATTTAAAATAAAAAGTATATAAAATAAATGAATTAGAAGATATTTAAAGAAGGGAGAGGAGGCAGCGGCGCTGTCTGTACACCCCAGCCTGCGACCCCACGTTCGCCATGCGTGTTGGGGGGCGTTCTGGGGATTTAAGAAAACTAAAGTCCATTTCTTCGCTAAAATAAACAAATTCGGATAAAGTTAGTTGGATTAAATAAAAAGAAGCTCAAGAGCTTTGCAAGGAAGCGCTTAGACACCCTGGCCGTTGCTCGCAGCAGCGCCTGCTGCTGCGGCTGCACAGTTTGGCTGCAGCTGCTGCTGCTGCTGCCCTCGGCTGCTGCTACTGCTGCTGCTGCTGCACTCCTGTTTTGTGTTCTTTCGTTTCAATTCTTAAAATGGCTCCGCTAATACGTCCCCTCTCTTCTGCTGCTGCAGCATGCGCAGCTCGCCTCTCGGCGAGACTGCCTGCAGCAGCAGCAGCAGCAGCAGGGCCAGCAGCAGCAGCAGGGCAGCAGCAGCAGCGGCGCCTGCTGCACACGTCAGATTTGCGGGCAGCTGCCACAACAATTTCCCCCTCGGAAATGGCGAAGATTCTGGAGCAGCGGATCAGTGGCTGGACTACTCAGGTGGGGCTGCATGCGCGAGGGTTTAGGGTTTAGGGTTTAGGGTTTAGGGTTTAGGGTTCGCGGGCAACAGGGGGCTTGAGGATGCCCCTGGGGGCTGCTGTGTGCGGCGGAGCCGTGGCTGCTTGACTGCTGGCCAGGCCCCAGGCCTCGGGCCTCGCGCCTAGGGTTTAGGGTTTAGGGTTTAGGGTTTAGGGTTTGCGGCTGCAGCAAAGCACTGCAGGGGAAGTTGGCCGCGTCTTCTCCGTGGGCGACGGCATTGCGCGGCTGCTGGGGCTGGGGAATGTGAGGGCGGGGGAGTTGGTGGAGTTCCAGTCGGGGGCTGTCGGTGAGGGTTTAGGGTTTAGGGTTTAGGGTTTAGGGTTTGGGGTTTGGGGGTTGGGGGTTGGGGTCTGGGGTGCGGGTGCGGGGGAGGGAGTGGCGGGAGGGCGAGATGTATAGCGCACAGAAGTGCGGCTTTAGGGTTTAGGGTTTAGGGTTTAGGGTAATGTGTCTAGGGTTTAGGGTTTGGGGTTTAGGGTTTAGGGTTTCGGGTTTTTTTGTGATGTTTAGGAATGGCGCTGAACCTGGAAAGAGACAACGTGGGGGTTGTCATTCTTGGCGAAGACAGGTGAGGGTTTGGCGAGCCTGTAGCTAGGGTTTAGGCTTTAGCGTTTAGGGTTTAGGGTTTAGGGTTTAGAACTTAGGGTTTGGGGTTCAGCCGCAGCAGCGCAGCGCAGCAGCAGCGCAGCGCAGCAACGCCGCCGCACCGCCGCACCACCGCGACGCAGCAGCAGCACCTCTTCGCGGCCCCGCAGCAGCAGCAGCAACAGCAGCAGCAGCAGCAGCAGCAGCAAGTGTCGAGGGTTTGCTGCAGGTCAGTGTGCGAAGGCCAAACAGCAAAAAGGACAAAACGAATTGTGGATGTCCCCGTTGGCCCGCAGCTGCTGGGCCGAGTCGTAGACGCCCTGGGGCAGCCAATCGATGAAAAGGTGCTGCTGCTGCTGCTGCTGCTGCTGCAGTTGCTGCTGCTGCGATTGGGGCTGCTGCAGTTGCTGCTGCTGCGACTGGGGCTGCTCTGGTTGCTGCTGCTGCGATCGGTGCTGCGTTTGGAGCTGCTGCTGCTGCAGTCGCTGCTGCTGCTGCCGTTTCTGCTGCTGCTGTTGCTGCTGCTGCTGCCGTTTCTGCTGCTGCTGTTGCAGTTGCTGCTGCTGCTCCTGCCTTTTGGGTCCACTGCTGTTTAATTTATCGTTTATATGGCTTGCTGGTCAATTAATATTTTTAATTTAATTTAATCTAATTTAATTTTTAAAATTTATTTTTAAAGGCTTTTTGCTGCTGCTGCTGCAGGGGCCGATTGCAGCAACGGAGAGGAGAAGGGTCGAGGTAAAGGCTCCAGGTACTAAACCCTAAACCCTAAACCCTAAAATAGGGTTTGCATGTCAGTTTTTGTTTGCGGAAAAATATATAGTATGTAATATGTAAATAATACAATTATTTATAGTTATGTATATTTATTTAAATTTATTCGTACTTATATTTTTTCTTTTAGTCTCTTTTCCCCCTTTTCTCTCTTTTTTCTTTTTTCTTTTTCTCATTTTCTTTCGCTTCTGTTTTCTCCTTTCCCCTCCTCTTTTCTTTCCATTTTTGCTCCCTTTTTGTGCTCTTTTTGTCTCCTTTTTAATCTTCTTTTTGTCTCCTTTTTAATCTTCTTTTTGTCTTGTTTTTCATCTTCCTTTTGTCCCTTTTTGGTCTTCTTTTTGTCCCTTTTTTCCTTTCTTTTTCTTTTTTTAATCTTTTTTCTTTTTTGGTCTTTTTTTGCTTCCATGTTCTACTTTTTTCTTCTTTTTGTGCCTCAGTTTCTCCCCTCCAACCTCTCTTTAAACCCTTCTTAAATCCTCTTTCGAACCCTTTTTAAACCCTCTTCTAAACCCCCGCTAAACCCTCTTCTAAACCCTCTCAAAACCCTCTTTTAAACCTTTTCTAAACCCTTTTTAAACCCTCTTAAACCCCCATTTAAACCCTCAAAAACCCTCAACCCCCCCAAAAACGCTGCTTCACCCTGCGTTTGCATTTCTCGTTTTCGGTGGATTTTGGGTTTTATTTGACCGTTTTTTCTGCGTTTTTCTGCATCCAGCTCTCAGCAATCAGATCTGTTTGTAATTGTTGTTTATTTGGTCTCTTTTTGGCTTTTCCCCGCCTCTTTTTCGCCTCGTTTTGCGCCTTCCAGGCATCATGCCCCGCGAGTCCGTGAAGGAGCCCGTGGCCACGGGGCTCAAGAGCGTCGACGCGCTGGTGCCGATTGGCCGCGGCCAGCGGGAGTTGATTATAGGCGACCGTCAGACGGGGAAGACTTGCATTGCGGGTTTGTGTTCTTTTGTGGCTCTTTCTGGAGTCCTTTTTGTCCCTTTTCGCGCCCCTGGGGGCCCCGGGGCCCCCCATTGGGGCCCCCTTGCTGGGCTTTTAGTTCCGCTTTTTTCCCATCTAAAATGCTCCCTTTTGACCCTTTTTCGGCCAGTTCGCGCGCCCGCTCAGCCCTTTTTGGATTGCTTTTCGGACCTCTTTTGTACTCCTTTTTGGCTCTTTTTTGTCCTCTTTTAAGTTCCTTTTGAGCTCCTTTTTAACACCTTTCGATCCTCATTTTAAACCTTCTTTAAACCCCTATTGAACTCTTTTTAAACCCTTTTTAAGATCCTCTTTGAGCTACTTTTAATTTCGTTTTTGTGGTCTTTTTAAGCCGCTTTTGAGCTCTGTTTAAACTCCTCCTTGTCCCTTTTTAAACTCCTCTTTGTCGCTTTTTTGTCTCTTTTTAAACTTCATTTGAACTCCTTTTTAAACTCTCTTTTGTCTCCACTTTAATTTCATTGTAATCATTTTAATCTCCTTTTTAAACCCTTCTAAATCTCCTTTTCATCTTTTTGCAATTCCCTTCAAAGTTCCTTCGAGGGCATCAGGTGCCACTTCTGTTTTTTTTTCCAATCAATTACTTAATTAATTAATTAATTAATTAATTAATTAATCACTTAATTAACTAGCTAATTAGTCAAATAAATGAATAAATAATAAATAAATAAATAATTAAATAAATGTTATTTGTTTTCAGTGGACACGATACTGAACCAAAAGGAAACCAACAAAAAAGCCACTTCGGAAAAAGACAAACTCTACTGTATTTACGTCGCGATTGGACAAAAGAGATCCACAGTCGTGAGTTCCATTCACTAGCTAGCTAGCTAGCTAGGTGGTTAGCTGGCTAGCTAGCTACCTGTCTGGTTGGCTAGCTAGCTGGCTAGCTAGCTAGCTGGCTAGCTGGGTTGCTAACTGGGTAGCCAGCGAGCTAGCTAGCTTTCCTTGCGGCCAGCCGTCTTTACCGCTATCTCTATTTAAATAGCCAGCTAGCCAGCTAGCCAGCCAGCTAGTTAGCTAGCCAGCTAGCTAGCCAGCTAGTTAGCTGGCTAGCTAGCTAGCTAGCTAACTAGGCTTTTCCAGTGGAAGGGGTTTCATTAACCCTAGCTATGTCAAAGTGTGTGAAAATGCCTCAAATGTGACTTAAATTTGCATAACTCTCTCGATTTGTGTTGTATTTTTTTGCCTT
Organism: Eimeria tenella; assembly: GCF_000499545.2. Lineage (NCBI taxonomy): Eukaryota > Apicomplexa > Conoidasida > Eucoccidiorida > Eimeriidae > Eimeria > Eimeria tenella. The sequence continues at coordinate 898,177 of NW_013541457.1, forward strand.
TCTTTGCAAAATGCATCTTTTGTCTCGGCGGTTTCGAATGTGCGTTTGAAACGCGCTTTTTGGCGCTGGATTTCGCGTTTGTTTTGCGAAAAGGCGCAAATTTTGCGGACTTTGGAGCGGGAGGGCGCGATGGAGTACACGACGATAGTGGCGGCCACGGCGTCGGACGCGGCGCCGCTGCAGTTTCTGGCGCCGTACGCCGGCTGCTCCATGGGGGAGGTAATTTGCTCCCTTTTTTGGATTTTTCGACGCAAATTTGGAACTTTGGAGCTCTGAAAGTTCCAAATTCGAACAGCTCGCGAAAATTCCGTCCAGAAAAGTGGTCCAACGCTCCAAGTGCAGCGCCGAGTTATCTTTTTAGCTGTTTCTGCAAAACGCTCTTTGGGGGTTTAGGTGGAAGGGTTTTGTCTTTTTAATTGGGTTGATTTGGTTTAATTACTTGGAGTTAATTTAATTAATTTAATTTATTTAATTGGATTTAATTTAATTAATTGGATTTAATTTCATTAATTAACCAAAGTAATTTATAGCAAATAGTTTTAATTAAATAAATATGGCATGGAGCTCTTCAGGCAGGCCAGCGAGGATAAAACAAAATAAAAATAGAAAATAAAAGTAAAAAGAAATAAATAAAAAGAAAATATAAATAAATATTTAAATTATAAATAATTAAAATAAATAATTAATTACAATACGCTTTTGTGTCTTGCTGCGTCTCCTTTTGCTGCTGCCGAACGCCGCTTTTGCTGCTGCCCCTCGCGCCTCTCGCTGCTGCCGCTGCTGCCGCTGCTGCTGCTGCTGCTGCTGCTGCAGTGGTTTAGAGACAACGGGCGGCACTGTTTAATTATATTTGATGATCTTTCCAAACAAGCAACAGCTTATCGCCAAATGTCTCTTCTTTTGAGGAGACCCCCGGGGAGAGAGGCTTACCCAGGTGCTTTGCAGCAGCAGCAGCAGCAGCGCGGCAGCAGCAGCAGCGCAGCAGCAGCAGCAGCAGCTGCAGCGCAGCGATTTCGCAGCAGCAAAGTCGCAGGTTTTCCGAAGCATTAGTAGGACAAATGGGAAGCAAAGGAGTGAAGTTAGAATTAATTTAAAATTTAAAAAGAATTAAAACGATAAAAAGAATTGGAATTGTTTTGCTGCAGGAGATGTCTTTTATCTCCACTCCAGGCTGCTGGAAAGAGCAGCAAAATTAAACTCCGACTTTGGCGGAGGAAGCCTCACAGCTTTGCCAGTTATTGAAACACAAGCAGGTACTTTTATTTTTTATTTATTTATTTTTATTTATTTCTTTTCGTTTATTTTTGATTCTTTTTATTTTGTTTTCAATTTGTTCCTTTTATTTGTTTGTTTGTTTTTGTTTGTTTTGAATTCTTTTTTGTTTTATTTTTGATTCTTTTCTAGATGTTTTTTGATTGTGTTCAAGTGCTATCTGAATTGCTTTTTGATTCCCTTTTTATTTATTTCTAATTTCTTTTATTTCTTTTTATTTCGTTTTATTTCTTTTTATTTCTTTTTCGCTTCCTTTTATTCTCCTTTTGTCTCTCTTTATTTCCTTTTTCGTCTTCTTGTTTGTCTTCTTTTTGTCTTTTTTGTTTCTTTCTTTTGTTTCTTTTTATTTCTTTTCTATCTTTTTTGTCTCCTTCTTTGTCTCTTTTTAATTAAACGTAATGAAATTAATTTGAGTCATTTGGTTTAATTGATTTAATTGATTTAATTAATTTACTTGAATTGGTTCGAACCAAATGAGTTGCTTGTTTCAATTAATTTAACTACTTGATTTAATTAACTTAATTAAATTAATTAAATTAAATTGAATTAATTAAATTAATTAAATTAAGTAGGTTAATTAAATTAATTAGATTAATTAAATTAATTGAGGAAACATTTCGACCCATAAATCCAAATAAATGTGATTTGCATCACTGAGCCAAATGAATTAAATGAATTAAATCAAAAGTAAATTAATTGAATTAATTCAAATTAATGGATTCACTTCATCGAATTCAGGAGATGTTCCTGCTTAATCCCAACAAATGTGATTTCCATCACTGATGGCCAGGAGGCGTTCTTTCTCCTCGTTTTTCGACTTTTTTGAACCAACTCAACGAATTAAATTCAATTAAATCAATCAAATAAACTAGTTTCATCCATTGAATCCAGTTTAATTCATTTTAATGCATTTAATTGGTCAATTCAGGAGATGTTTCGGCCTATATTCCCGCAAATGTCATTTCCATCACCGGTGGCCAAATGTTTTTGGAGGCATTCTTTCGCCTCGTTTTTCGACTTTTTTGAACCAATTTAACGAATTAAACAAATTAAAATGAATCAAATTATTCAAATTATTCAAATTGGTTCATTTTAATTGATTTATTTCACTAAATTCAGGAGATGTCTCGGCTTATATCCCAACAAATGTCATTTCCATCACTGATGGCCAAATCTTTTTGGAGGCGGAGCTTTTCTACAAAGGCATTCGGCCTGCGATTAACGTGGGGCTTTCTGTGAGCCGGGTGGGCTCGGCGGCTCAGGTAATCCTTTTTGCATTTTGAGCCCTTTTGAGCTCTTTTAAGGCTTTTTTTAACTTTTATTTCGTTTTGATTTCGAAAATAGTCCTGGAAATTCAAAAGGAATTCCAAAAAGCCGGGAAAATTCGAAAAATTCGAAGAAAACGAAAAGTTTCGCGAAACTTGAATTTGAACGAATTTGAATCCAGTTTCGCCGATTTCGTGCGTTTTTGCTCCTTTTCCTCTAGTTTTTTCGTTTAATTTAATTTAATTTAATTTAATTTATCCTATTTTTATTTATTTTGATTTTGTTTTCCGTTTTTCTTTTGTTTGGCGCTTTTTGCAGATCAAAGCGATGAAACAAGTCGCAGGATCCATGAAGTTGGAGCTGGCCCAGTTCCGAGAGGTCGCGGCGTTCGCGCAGTTCGGGCAAGTTCAACTTTGCGTTTTAATTTCCAATCAAAATCAACAACATTGCAATTAAATAGCAATCAAAATGCAATTAAATGCAAATAAATGAATAAAAAGTGCAAATTCAGTGCAAATAGATGCAAAATCGATGAAAAATGGATGAAAAATGCAATATTTTCCTTTCCTCAGTTCGGACTTGGATGCTTCAACTCGCCAACTTCTGACAAGAGGAACTGCTTTGACCGAAATTTTAAAACAAAAACAAAACGCTCCAATTCCAGTTCCTCTCCAGGTTAATGCCCCTTCTTTTCCCTCTTTTTTGACCCTCTTTTGGCCCTTTTTGGCCCTTTTCTGGCCCTTTTTTGGTTCTTTTTCCAGCTCTTTTGGCCTTCTTTTGGCCTCGTTTTGTCCCTTTTCTCTCTCTTTTGTGTCCTTTTTTTGTCCCTCTTCTGGCCTTTTTTTGTCACTCTCTTGTCCCTTTTTTCTCTCCTTCTTTTGGCCTTTTTGTGTTCCTTTTTTATCTCTTTTTGGGCTCTTTTTTGGCTCTTTTTGGCCCTTGTTTTGTCTCTTCTTTTTGCTGCTTTTTTGGCCCTTTTTTGTCCCTTTTCTGCCGCATTTGACTCCTTTATTCGGCCCCCTCTAGCCCTTTATTCTTTTTATTCCTATCCTTCTTTAACAAATTACTTGAATTTATGAAGTTATTTGCTTACTTTATTTATTTATTTATTTTGTTTATTGTTTAATTAATTAATTTATTCATTATTTATGTATTTATTATTATTTATTATTTATTTATTTATTTATTTATTTATAGATCTGCATTCTTTACTGCGGCGTAAAGGGCTATTTGGACCCTCTCCAACCCTCAGAGATCGGCAGGTACTTTTGTTATTTTTATTTATATTTATTTTATTTACTTTGTGTTTATTTGTTTTATTTATTCCGTTTATTTTGTTTATTTTCATTTTTATTCATTTCATTTGTTTTAATTTATTTACTTATTTTATTTCATTTATCTTGCTTCGCCTTTTTATTCCAGTTCTTTTGAATTTGAATCTTTTTTTGCATTTTTATCTAGCTAGCTAAATGGCTAGCTAGCTAGCTAGCTAGCTAGCTAGCTAGCTAGCTAGCTAGCTAGCTAGCTAGCTAGCTAGCTGTTTAGCTGTTTGTTTAGCTAGCTGTTCAGCTAGCTTGCTAGCTAGCTAGCTAGCTAGCTAGCTAGCTAGCTAGAGAAGTAGTTGTGGGGTTTGTGCGTAGGTTTGAGGAGCTCTTTGTGAAGCACATCCAAGCAAACCACCAGGGGCTGCTGGAGACCATCGAGAAGTAACCGAGGGTTTAGGGTTTAGCGAGGGTTTAGGGTTTAGCGAGGGTTTAGGCTTTGGCCAGCGAGGGTTAAATGTTTGGCGAGGGTTTGGGGTTCAGCGAGGGTTTACGGTTTGGCCGTCGAAGGTATTGGGCGTGGCTGGGATATAGGGTCCAGCTGTCGAGGGTTTAGGGTTTGGCGAGGGTCTAGGGTTTGGCGAGGGTTTAGGGTTTGGCGAGGGTTTAGGGTTTGTGTCGTTTAGGGAGAAGCAGCTGAGCGAGGACACTGAGCAGAAGTTGAAGTCGGCCATAGAAGAGTTTATGGCGGCGAATGAATTCAAGAAGCAGTAAACCCTAAACCCTAGTTTAGGGTTTAGGGTGTAGGCGTTCAAGCCCTGCGCCCAAGTCGAGGGTTTAGGGTTTAGGGCCCTGCTTTTTGCAACAGTTTGTCTGCGACTCCAAACAAACTCCGATCGCTCCATTTTGATTAGGGTTTAGGGTTTTGCTAGTTTGGCTAGGGTTTGGGGCATGGCTAGGGTTTAAAGTCTAGCTAGGGTTTAGAGTTTGGCTAGGGTTTGGGGCGTGGCTAGAGTTTGGGGTTTCGCTAGGGTTTCGTTAAGGTTTGGCTAGGGTTTACGGTTTAGCTAGGGTCTAGGGTTTGGCTACAACCTAGGGTTTGGCTAGGGTTTAGAATTTAAAGCATCTAAAGGGCCACCTCTCTGAATATAAACAAATAACCAAATAACTAAATAATAAGTAAATAAATAGATAGATAGATAATAAACATATAAATAATAAATAAATAAATAAATAAAAATGAAGAGACAAATAAAAGAAGAAACCGACAAAAAGAGTTTTCAATAAAATAGAGGCAGCCGAGGGTTTCGCTGTGGCGCCTCTTGTCTTGTTTTTGAAATAAATAAATAGATGAATAAATAGATAAATATATAATGAATTAAATAAATAAATTAAATAATTAAATTAAATAATTAAATTAAATAATTAAATTAAATAATTATAAAAATAAAAATAAAATTTTATAAAATTGTCATTTGCCGTCACATTCTGCAAACCCTCAAAAAGCGAAGAGAAAAAAGAGACGGCTGCCCCCACGCTAGCTTGCTGCTGCTGCTGCTGCTGCTGGAGGTGCTGCTGCTGCTGCTGCTGCTGCTGGAGGTGCTGCTGCTGCTGCTGCTGCAGCCGCTGCACTTCTGTCCTCAAGCTCCTTACAAATATCTCTAAACAGCTGCAGCCCAGCAGCGCAGCAAAATAAATGAATGAAAATCATAAATGATAAATATTAACTTAGAAACAACTGAAT